>NC_137232.1:600000-885000 GCF_949987685.1 Ammodytes marinus
TTTCAGTGCCTGTGGGAAAATACTTGAGTGAAGGGATATGTTGACGATTTGTAGAACATGATGATGCAGTTAGCAGGCCATGCAGTTAACAAGTATAAAGTAGCAAGAAACAAAAAAGTATTCGTCAAATTTGGAGTCAAAGGTTATCTACAAACCCCATGTGCAGACCCAAATCAACAAAGTGTCTCCATGCATCTCTCTTTGCTTTCTGGATTCCTGTCTGCGGCTCACAGCTCTCTTAATATTTTATTGGTAAAGCACAATTCATACAATAAAATGAATGTGATACACATTGGGATTTTTTTGACAAGAAGGAAAATTTACAATATTGACTGACTTGTCCTATACATCTGAAATGTAGTATGTTATTATCCAGCAGTTCATGTCAGGGTCAATGGCTGCATTCAAGGCAATCAGTAACCGCCGTAGATACAAGAACACTATCATTGACTTCATGCCTGGAGTCCCCACAACAGTCAACGGGCCATTGTCCATGGACCCAAAAAGATACGTAATACTCTATTGACAGTCATACCAGTAGCATTCCCATAGTTTTACGGTTTCCCGGCACTAGGATTACTGTTGAAACTCAATATTAATCATATGCATCATAAAATGACATGAAACAACTTGATAGATATATATATTTCTATATATATATATATATATATATATATATGGTGCACCTTATCTATACACATTTTAACTACTCTGTGTCCATACATTACTTTTGTGTTTATTTGTCTCAGGTGTTGCTCTCTTCTCTGCTGCTGTAACTTTTGTGCATTTGACAAATCAACATCTTGAAGTTTGTGAAGCTGAAAGAGAAAGAAGCCTACCTTTGGATGAGGCCATGGTGTCCTGTGTGTGTGTGTGTCCCTGCTCAGACTGACAAACTGTGGACGGACAAGGTTCACAGCACACACACACAGGCAGTAAAAGACTCCTCAACCAGGTATGATGCCTGTCTTCTTTCTTCACAGCCAGTGGGTTAACCATTTACTCACTGTTAAGAGTAAAGTGCTGAGTGTGATTGAAGTGACAGCACTGCTATACAATGTAGTAAGCTGAGGCCAAGTGGGGGAAACTATGGAGCAAAACGATACAGAGCTGTAATGTTTTGATTCAGCATCCCAAACATGTCTTTCCAACATGACATGTTCGTAATAAAAGAGATTATTACAGTTATTAAAGAGGTTATCACAGTGATTAAAGAAAGTACCTACATGCAGGTCTACATTAGCACAAGAATACAAAACAGACTGAGTATGAAAGGCATTTATATACAGGTCCTTCTCATATAATTAGCATATTGTGATAAAGTTGATTATTTTCCATAATGTAATGATAATAATTGAACTTTCATATATTTTAGATTCATTGCACACCAACTGAAATATTTCAGGTCTTTTGTTGTTTTAATACTGATGATTTTGGCATACAGCTCATGAAAACCCCAAATTCCTATCTCAAAAAATTAGCATATCATGAAAAGGTACTCTAAACGAGCTCTTAACCTAATCATCTGAATCAACTAATTAACTCTAAACACCTGCAAAAGATTCCTGAGGCTTTTAAAAACTCCCAGCCTGGTTCATTACTCAAAACCGCAATCATGGGTAAGACTGCCGACCTGACTGCTGTCCAGAAGGCCATCATTGACACCCTCAAGCAAGAGGGTAAGACACAGAAAGAAATTTCTGAGCGAATAGGCTGTTCCCAGAGTGCTGTATCAAGGCACCTCAGTGGGAAGTCTGTGGGAAGGAAAAAGTGTGGCAGAAAACGCTGCACAACCAGAAGAGGTGACCGGACCCTGAGGAGGATTGTGGAGAAGGGCCGATTCCAGACCTTGGGGGACCTGCGGAAGCAGTGGACTGAGTCTGGAGTAGAAACATCCAGAGCCACCGTGCACAGACGTGTGCAGGAAATGGGCTACAGGTGCCACATTCCCTAGGTCAAGCCACTTTTGAACCAGAAACAGCGGCAGAAGCGCCTGACCTGGGCTACAGAGAAGCAGCACTGGACTGTTGCTCAGTGGTCCAAAGTACTTTTTTCGGATGAAAGCAAATTTTGCATGTCATTTGGAAATCAAGGTGCCAGAGTCTGGAGGAAGACTGGGGAGAAGGAAATGCCAAAATGCCTGAAGTCCAGTGTCAAGTACCCACAGTCAGTGATGGTCTGGGGTGCCATGTCAGCTGCTGGTGTTGGTCCACTGTGTTTTATCAAAGGCAGGGTCAATGCAGCTAGCTATCAGGAGATTTTGGAGCACTTCATGCTTCCATCTGCTGAAAAGCTTTATGGAGATGAAGATTTAATTTTTCAACAAGACCTGGCACCTGCTCAGAGTGCCAAAACCACTGGTAAATGGTTTACTGACCATGGTTTTACTGTGCTCAATTGGCCTGCCAACTCTCCTGACCTGAACCCCATAGAGAATCTGTGGGATATTGTGAAGAGGAAGTTGAGAGACACCAGACCCAACACTGTGGATGAGCTTAAGGCCGCTATTGAAGCATCCTGGGCCTCCATAACACCTCAGCAGTGCCACAGGCTGATTGCCTCCATGCCACGCCGCATTGAAGCAGTCATTTCTGCGAAAGGATTCCCGACCAAGTATTGAGTGCATAACTGAACATAATTATTTGAAGGTTGACTTTTTTGTATTAAAAACACTTTTCTTTTATTGGTCGGATGAAATATGCTAATTTTTTGAGATAGGGATTTTTGGTTTTTCTTTACTTTTTTGCCAAAATCATCAATATTAAAACAATAAAAGGCTTTAACTACTTCAGTTGTGTGTAATGAATCTAAAATATATGAAAGTCTAATGTTTATCAGTACATTACAGAAAATATTGAACTTTATCACAATATGCTAATTATATGAGAAGGACCTGTATATATAAACCCCACGGTACGCTACTATATACAATTGATTTGCTCCTATTATGAGGTTCTGGGGTATTTTTTGTGTGAATCGCTTTGTGATACATTTTGTTTTATAAAAAGCAGGATGTAGGATTTCACGGATTTCTGGTGAGCGTTTCAAGATGGTGACATAAATCGAAATCTCTTGTCGTGGATTTCAGTATTTGATCAATAATATTGGTTAAGTGAAAAACACTATACCAACTCAGAGTCACAAGACACACTTATCTAAGACATGACCTTTTATCCTCACAACATTTACAGCACCCATCAGGTGCTTATTAATAACACATGGACACATCTATTAAAGGAGCACATATTATGGTCTGATATTAGATACATTGCATAATCTCCCTTAGAGCACACGTGTGAAGACACGGCACACACACACACACACACACACACACGTAGTTGCCACCCACACGGACAGGCTAAATAGAGATGCAGTTCAGTTCCTCTGGGCTTCTCGGCCGGGTTTCGGTTCGGCTTCGGCCGGTTTAGGGTAGCATTGAGCTAGAGTGGGTGGTGGGGATTAGCTTGTCCATACTAGCTTCCATGATGCATAGCTATGACAATAGATTTTGTAACTGAAGAGTATAACATCTGTATGCATGCGTAAGGAGCTGCGTCCCTCTCACTGAAACTCATGATGATGAAGACTGAAAAAAGAACCACCTGTTACGACCAACAACACCTTCTCCTCCTTGATCTTTTCTCTCGGTCAGGCTGGGTAGTTCAGCCCAACATTCCTCTACACTCTCTCAGCCAGTTTGTTAAAAAAAGACTCCAAAACACAATTTATTTTACAAGATACTTCATTGAACTACAATGAGAGGTAGGGATGGTAGGATGGCCTACAGGAAAAGGGGGCCGACTAGTAACCCAGAGGTCGCTGGTTCGATCCCAGGCATTGGACAGGAGGGTGTTATTTGTAAAACTAGTGGTGGCTGCTATTACATACTGTATATGGTGCCCACCATCTCTACTAAATGTCCTTGAACTGGACACTTAACCCTAGAACTATTCCAGGGGCCCGCAGACTGCTGGGGCAGACCCTGAGCAATGATCCCCTTCTGTACAAATGCATGTGTGTGTTAGAGATGTAGGAGGGATAAGCGAAATGTAATTTAGATTGCTATGAGTGACTTTCCTTGGCCCTGCCATGGGTCCAGGGCCATCCCTATACATAGGCTGTATAGGCGAATGATAAGGGTGCATCCATCCATATGAGGTGCCGCAAAAAATATTCAAAATATGAGTAAAGCCTACCATAACACAATTACAGACAATACTATTAAATCGATCATAAAGAGCGCCTCCTCCTCCCTGCTCGTTAGAATCTTACCGTCTGGCCATCAGTCAGGTATTTGAAAGGCCACTTCACTGGTTGGACCGGAAGAAAAGGGCGCTTTTATATTATAAACATCACCACATCAAAAAGACCAGGGGCCGGTTTCCCAAAGCCTTCGTAGAGCCTTCTTAACGCTACGTCATTCGTAACCCCTACGTAGAGTTCCTACTTAACATTTCGCCTGTTTCCCGAAACATTCTTTGCTACGAATCTCTTTCGTACGTCCTACGTTGGTAAGGTTGGTCTGGAGCGCCCTCAGAGCCTTCTTAGCTCTACCGTAGGGATGTTTCAGCTCTCATTTGTGTCATTTAACTAATAAATCTGACTGTATTTCATATCAAACGGACACAGCGATGACTGTATTAAATAACAAACTGTTAAAAACGATAACTGTATATAGCGTACATATCACATTTAAAGTAAGCTATATATTTTAGCAGAATACCATTCACTCTGATTCACAAAGTGTTCAAAACTATAAGTAGCCTACATAGTCATCTAACTGACTTGACAATCAGCATTAACTGATTGGATGCGATGTCCGTCAATATGAAAATAGGCTACTTTATACGTGATACACTACAGCCTACAGTCGGATCGTTTTTATCAGTTTGATATTTAATACAGTCATCGCTGTGTCCCTTTGATATGAAATACAGTCAGATGTATAAGTTTAATGACAAGTGAAGTCCCTGCGATCGCTGTGGCATCGCCAGAGATAGGCTTGGCTACTACAGACCCCCACATTTCCTTCCGTAAGCACCATGCGTAAAACGGACACGAGTGACATCCCTGTTGCGCATGGAACTGCCACAAGTCATTCATGAAGAAAATAATTGCTGGAAACAATCTTAATCTCCTCCGCTGTTTCTATACTTTTCTATAGCCTAGGCTACCTTTTTTAAATCAGTAGGCATAGGCTATGGTAATACGTTCGACCAAGGTTAACACTAGAACCATCACACTGTGTTCCACACACTGCGGAGCTGTCAGCTGAGCCGGCTCAACTGACAGCTCCGCAGTGTGCGTCGGATTCTCCGCCTCAAAACATGTAAACGTGTGAAAAAATTAATGAATAATCAATTAAAGCTTACCTTAAAATAAGTGTGCCATGTTACTGTTTATTGTATTTAGGATTTTAGCTCATTTGGACGCTGTTTGGGCCGTCTGTTTTATTGATATAGGCCATTGGCGATATTATACTTTCAGTTTCCTTACTGACCCACCACGAAACGTGATTATTGTTCTTAAAGATACTTAGATTATAAAGCAAGAGGTGTTAAATAAATGTTTCGGCTTAGAAGGATTTCTAGTAATCTTTTATTCGCAAAGACTTGTCATGCAGCTTCGCATGAAATAAGCAGGAAATGGAAAATCGAACTCTGAGCAATCGATTTCAGCAGTGTACGTACGACGTATGGAGTGTTTCTCCTAAGAGACCGTTCGGGAACCACGACTACAGAGGTAAACAACTTTGGTAAATCATAACGTAGGAGTCTTCGTAGCTCGCTAAGAGATGACGTTATCGGGAAACCGGCCCCAGAGCTCTCTGGTGCCAAGGGAAGAAAAAAAGGAAAAGAAGACGAAAGACGTGACAAAGACAGAGGTAGGCCTACAGTGATGTTACTGTGATGAATGAATAGTGTGCTGCATTGTTGTAAGCTTTGCAGGTTCAGTGTGTTAACTTGCTCGCTTACTTTGCAAGAACGGGCAACGTTACGCCCAGCTTAAATTCCTTAGAGACGTTTGGAAATGTTTTTCTGGTAGCCTACCTCACCTGTCATAACTTTTCATTTACATCTCGTTAGCCAAAGTTTGCACTGCTTTTAATAGACATTAGAAAGCTCTTCCTTTTCCATGTACTTTATAATGAATGCTTGTCAACCTTTGGTTATTGTGTTAGAGTTGATACTGTCTAAAAGTGTGCTTAGTTTAGTGTTAGTTTGCATCATTTTTAAACACAAGGTATTTCAAAGTGCTTTACATAAAGCCATGAGATATCAATCAGAAGGCTTGATTCTGATTTAATAAAAGGCAGAAGTAAACTTTTCTGTATGATTGTACCTTACCTTAGCTTTACAATGTTTCATTTGCTATAAATCGCACTGTACTGCTTCTCTGTACTATGGTTAGATACTAAACTGCATTTCATTATAATGACAAAGATTCTAATACGATGTTATTTCCATTATCATGCATTTTGTATTATGTTTTATTATTATAATGTAACAACCGATGGTCACGTATACTTCTCTTCTCAGATGCTCATTTGAAATTGTCATGAATCCTTACTTAGTGGTTAAGAGTAACTCCTTTTCATGTTGTAGAGTTGACTGTTTAATAGTTTGGCTCAAAGTCATACACGGACATTGCATACCAAGCATAACATGTGACTCCAACACATAGCTCAATAACCTTTGAACTACACATACAAGATGCTGAAGCGCTCTCTAGTGGCTAACATAGAAATAGCCATATCAACTCACATCACAGAAATATTTTGGGCCACCTGTCCACCTCAGCACAGCCCAGTGATGCAGCATCAGGAATAAAGGCTTCACCAAATACCCAAAGGTAAGAACAGTCACACTGTAGCATGGTCAGATGTGCAGGGGCCTCATTTATAAACGTTGCGTACGCCCAGAAGAGGGCGCACGCCAATTTCTAAGCAAATATTGGGATTTATAAAAACCAAACTTGACGGGAGATGTGCGGTCCTCCACGCAAACTCTGACCCATGCGTACGCACAGAAAGTGGAGAAAGGAGAAACGGCGACTCCGTCGGCACATGTATGAAGTGCGAGAACGAATGTGTTTGTGTAAAATGTATCCAGATAGGCCTATTATAAGCCATGTAGGTCTATCATATATTGGGAGTTCCTTTGCAAAACGGATGAAGCCATTCTTACAACTAATGAACAAATGCCTCCACGGATTTTTCCATGGAGTGATACCAACTAAAACAAAACGAATTAGGATCTTAAATAGCCTACAAACGGAGACATATGAGTGCAAATAAAAACAAAATAGCAACGTTCGAATAAGCTCTGCAGTTATTAAAGAATAACCTATCTGCATGTTGTGGAATTAATTCTGATAATATTGAGGTGGAATACAGCCTATTACTTTTACACTGACGCTGTTCTCGATGCCTCAGTCAGGCAGACAGGAGTGCACCTTTTCATACACTAATGATAAGCCTACTGTACATCACATAGGCTACTGTGATTTTTTTCACGGCTTTTAGTCCGTTTTATCTATGTGTTTTTCTTTGTGTTTAAGCACGTCGCAATTGTGTTTTGAAAGGGACTGTGAAGTTTATTATTAACCCTCCGCCGCCCGTCACTGCCCCGGGATGAATTCTCCGAATCTGTATCTCATGGGGGGTCTCAGTGCCCCCCGCTCGTGGCACAAACACTGTTGTGTGAGGATATGCACTTGTTTGCGTCCACTTTTATGTCGGATCACTTCTTTTTATTTCGGCCACAGCGTTCACAGAGATCGCCACAGGCTGCACTCTATCGCCTTTACGCTCACACTGCCACCAAACTATATTTTCCCTGTTCGCCACTTCTCCAACGGGTACTTCGGGGTGACCGCAGTGATCCACACCGTGTGGAGTTTATTTTTCCATTTCCCTTTCAGTCGGCGATTGCCACTACCGCCTTCATGCACTCAGTAAATGATATTAATTCGGGCGTGTCGATGACTATGTATGGGTAAATATGGGCGGTACGTGAAGCCCGCAAAGGCTGCGCCACATTTAGAGTAGATTGTGATTTATAAAGGGAAACAGGCGTAGGACGTGAGTGCGCACTGTTTTATAAATCCGAATATTTTTGTTCGCACATACATCCTACATTTCTTCCGTACGCCAGCTTCCACGTGAATCCCACGCAAAGCTTTATAAATGAGGCCCCTGATGAGGTCTTAAAATGTAAATGTACATAGCTCTCTGTTGGAATCAAGTTAAATGTCAGTACAAACCAGAGGTTCCTGTAAAATATTAAATTTTTTGTGTGCATCAATACACAATGCAAAGCTTTGTTGGTGTAGAGCGTGTCAGGGAGGGACCATAGGGGAGGGACCAAAGAGAACAAGTGGAGCGGTTGAGGTATTTAGATTCGAATCTCTATCCCAACTGCCATTTTCTCCCCAAGTCCTCCACCCCAGCTTTTAAGGTGAAGTAAGCGATTTATGTATGTTAAAGAGATCCTATTATACTACTTTTCTGGTCTTAATTTCTTGTTAAAAACTGCTATAGAGCAACCTGACACGAATCACATCACAAAAAACTATGTAGATTTTCGGGACACTCTTCCTCTTACCCTAGCGAGCACAGCAGTCTCTCTCTACACCAGGGGTGGCCAACCCGCGGCTCGCGAGCCGCATGCGGCTCTTTGCCCAGCTTCGTGCGGCTCTTCAGTTCATATCAAATTATGTGATTACAATTTTTTTTTTATTATTTTTTTTATACTTTTTTTTTGTGTGGGCCTATGTGTGTGCATGTTCGCAAACGTTTCATGCGGCTCTTACGTTCGTTTTACATGTTGTCTATTATTTCATTTTTTATTTTATTAATGTGTAGGCCCTATGTGTATGCCTGTTCGCAAATGTTTAATTGAGGACGCAACATAACGTTCGCAAACGTTTGGTGCGGACGCAACATAAAACTGCCCGCTCAGCTTGGAGGGAGGTTTTCCGTGAGTAAACTATTTGTGTCAAGTTCGCTCCGAAACAGAGTGGGAGAGTTCATATTTTTTGTTGAACGTTATGCCAAGCCATTCTGCCTTATATGCCAGGTGTCATTTGCGCATTTCAAGGCTTCAAATCGTAAGCGCCACTTCAGCTCTCTCCATGCTAAAAGTAAGTCCCACAAAGCAACATGCATAGTAAGAGAAAAACGCTATTTTAAATTGTTATATTTTTGTTTGTGGACTTGGTTGAACTGAGAGTTTGTGTGTGAGGCAGTACACACAATGTTCATTGTTGAAAATTACTGGCCTGTCGTCTTTAGTCCAGTCCTGTCATTATCACAGGGGCGGCCTCAACGATCTGGGGGCCCGTTTCAAGTCCTAGTGTGGGGCCCCCTTTTTTTTTTTTATTATTATTATTATTTTTTTTTAATAAATAATGCTTGTGCATGCATGTGCAAGCTCCCCGCGAAAATAAAAACGCCCCCCCCCCCTGAAATCTTACTGGCCACCCCAGTGCCCCCCCCCCCCCAGTTCAAATGTTATTTTTTATTTTCATTTTATTTTTTTAATTACATTTTTTTCCTGATATGTATCCTAGATCAGAGATGATGTGTATTTTTTTTTTCTTAGCTTTTTTTTGATAGGTAGTTGCCAAGTTCATCACACAAACACTCCAATCCACTGATCAGTTTGCAATTTTCAATTACTAAATTAATGGTAGGACTGTGGCCACTAGAACTTGTCTCTGGTCAGCAAAGGTCTTGAAAACAGCATAAGAGTGCTTGTGACATGCGTGCCACCCATGCATGTGTATAGGCACGTGTCCTAGCAGATTTTTGAAATCTGAATAAAAAAATTAAAGTTTGTAGTTAGCGAGTGTAACATGTTCTTAGCAAGGGCAGACTTTCATAAATAAAGGTTTATTTTTTTAGCAAGATATTTGGTCAAAAGCTAGTGGTCATCCGTCCCTCTGTCCAGTTGTTAGGCATCTGGCTGCTAGCAAGTTATGTTGTCTTGCTAATTTTACTATTCATCTGAGCTGAAATAAATATTGACTTTTTCCTTTATTATCTTCGCGAGAATGCACCAGAATGCTTAGATTACATGTTAAAAACACAAAAAAATCTTCTGGGGGGGATGCCCCCAGACCCCCCTTCAGGGATTTGGTTTTCTGACAAACATTACAATGGATACTAACATGATTTGGGCATTTGGGATTATAAATCATCTTTGAATTGGTTGTACAGCATATCACATGCTATTCATTCAGGGGTGCGATGGCCACCCCACTCTAACTCTGTGGCCCACCTTGGCCACCCCCAGTCAAAATTTCCTGGAATCGCCACTGTGTGTACCCGTGTGTATGATGTGGCTCTTTGCAGTAACACAGTAAAAAATGTGGCTCTTTGTCTCTGACTGGTTGGCCACCCCTGCTCTACACACTGCTTTGAGCTTCTCCGCCCCTCCCCCCCTGCTGCAAACCCCACTCCGTTGTGATTGGTTACCTTCCTTCCAGCAGCGGGAAATTTTCAGGAAGGTGGGGGCATGCAGCCGGAGCTTGCCTGAGCAGCATTACCATACATGGAAACATGACAGAAACTACCCGAGCGTGACAGAAACTATCCGGAAATTTGAACGAGTTCGGCTCCACCGGCTGCCATAGTGTTTAGTGCTCTGCATAGCCACCCCAGACGGTCAGCAGGGAATACGTCGAAATGCATGTACGTAATTATTTGATACTCTAGTATGGTTAAACATGACTATAAATCATTATAACAACGTTTATAGGTCATAAAAGTCGAAAAGTATCATAGGTCCTCTTTAATATAAGTGTTCAATCACTCTTTATTCATACAATGATCACTTACATGTGTGCGCGTTTCATAAAGCCGATCTCTCAGTCACCCACTCTGCGTGTAATCAGCAAAATAAACTTTTCTATGAACCCTTCACTGATATCCAATCAGAAGAGAGAACGCTACAAACCCGCACTCTCCGCTTGGTCATATTGGGCCATATTAACCGCCGCGGCCGCCGCATCGAAGGCGGCGGTTGGCCGCGTGACCGCAAGAGGCTCGCCGCTTGATCATATTGGGCCATATATTCCTGACGCCGACGCCGAGATCAGACCCGTCACACTTACGGTGCAACAATAACAACAACATGGTCCAGCTGTGCCAAAAAATACAGATGTAGGTACACTGTGTACAGCGGCAGTCATGTCACAAATATCATTAAAACATTAAAACAGCATGAAGACGCACCCCGATCGAAAATACACACATATTAATAGTAATTCAGCAACATACTATAACAATACAATAACAACAGCAGTGTGTGCTCAGCTGCAAAAATAAAGGCAGACATCAGCCTACCTGAAAGTGAAAGTGTGCCGGCTGACGGAGGACAACACCGGTGCTTCACTGTACTATATTGGAATTCCACACGGACACTGCCGTCAAGTTTGGGTTCATATTATCCTCAGGAACAGCATACAGCTGGGTGAGTTTCACTATGCTAACTGGCGCTGCCTTGGCTAAAGTACAACCAACAGCTAAACAGATGCAAAATACACATATTTGCAGAATGTATTGGAAGCCCAATGTCCTCACTCCACACGCCCACCTCGTCTTGCAGACCACCAGGCAATCTCAACGCTGATTGGCTGTGGAGGCGCGGCGCCCAGCGGCGCTGCAGAAAAAGATGAAAATTTTCATCTTTTTCTGCGGCGCCGCGTTCGCCGCACAAGCCTTTGATTCACGCTCCTTCGATGACGCAATTTCTACGCGCCGCAAATGGCCGCGCTCCCGATTCACGCGCCTCTCATGACGCCGCTGGACGCCGATTATTGGGTGGACGCTCGGCCACGCGCTAGTACAATGACTTTGTATGTAATCTCGTCGCGCGGCCAGTGCGGTGTGTTCGCAGCTTTACCAGGCAGGTGAAGTTTGGAGCACATGGGACAGTGCAGAGCGAAATTACAGCGACTTCCTGTTTCGTGGCGATGACGCCGAGAAACTACGAAGGCCATGGAGCCGATAGAGCCAGCTTCCCGTGTTATCATTGTTTCTAGACCTCCCTGAGCAGCTTTGAGGTTGATTTGATCAAGTGTGTAGGACTTGGAGGTAATTAACCAACATGCAATATTTACTTTGCGCAGCAGGTGGCGCTCTCACTTTATATGAATATTAGTGTGTGGGCTTCCTCAGGCCTTGGGTCTCATTAACCATACAAAATTTGGAGAAGATGAGACAGAGTATGGTGGAGTTAGGCCAACTTCCTGTTTTTTTGGCGAATACTTCAAAATAAAACACTTCCTGTTGATTTTTGGGCGGGGCGTCAAGAGGCTTTTTTGTTTGTACTGGGATTGTACATTGCTGTATGAAATTGTGTGGTTCCAAGTATAACAGCCTGAGTTATGATCAATTAAAGGGTTCATGACGTCCGTTTTTTATGTTTTTTGGCAAATGACGGTAATTCCGGATAAAACGAGCTTTCGGGTATATCATCTTCCATGTTGGAGGACTTACCCTATCATGTCTTTTTTTGCACAAAAAGTTGTTATGAGTCCACTTTACTCTGCAATCCTGCAGAGTAATGTGGAGTTATGACATTTGAGTCAATTTTGGTGAATATTGGCCATTATTTCGTCATAGTTATTCGGAATCGAACAAAACTTTTTTTGGTATATTCCATGTCTTATGTGTGTCCCTATCATTTTCGTTTTGCAAAATATGTTCCTGCTAGGAGTTATGAATTTTTGAACATCATGATGATTTGAGTCAGAAATTCACATATTTCAAAATAAAATACTTCCTGTTTATTTTGGGGCAGGGCTTCAGAGGCTTTTTTGTGGGGCCTGCAAAGATACATTTGGGTTTTAAATTGTGTGCAGCTAGGTATAACAGCCTGAGTTATGATGAATTAAAGTTTCATGAGGTCCGTTTTGTGGTGATCACAGCTGGCTGCTGTGTGTTCCTCCTCCTCCTGCCACTCCCCCTGTCTGTCTCCGTTCCACACCTGGGGTGAATCTCAATACAGGGGTTGCGGTCTACGAAGGCTGCATTTGAAGACTGATTGCGTCATGACGTTTAAAAAAAATAAAAAATAATTCCCTCCCAATCTGACTTATGTTGACCAATTTCTAGCTTTAGTCCCAGGTATGGCTGGGAATGGTAACATTTTGGATTCATGAGCATTTACGTAATAGGTAGCTAATATGCAAATATTGAAAGCGCTACTGTTTCGTCATCAATGGTCGTAGAAACTTTGGGGTAAAGTTTGGTGTCGAGTGTGCAAAAAATGTGTGAGCTGAAATGGGGCCTATGGCAAAATATGCAGCTGACTTCAGTGAATCTGTGGATATAAAGTTTTTGAATGTGGGATGTTCAGTGTGGGAGTTATAGTCCCAAACAAGTTTTCTTTGCTGTATGGGCGTGCGTGTCAAGATTATGCTTTTTCAACTTTTATTACCCAATACACGTTATGATTTATAGTCATGTTTAACCATACTAAAGTGTCAAATAATGACTTACATGCATTTAGACGTATTCCCTGCTGACCGTCTGGGGTGGCTGTGCAGAGTGCTGCCACCACCATGTTTCAGGGTAGCGAATAGCGATGGTGTGTTCAGGGTGATGTGCTGTGTTAGTTTTCCGCCACACATTGCATTTTGGCCAAAAACTTCAAGTTTGGTCTCATCTGAATATGCTGTGTCCCCCTAATGGTTTGTGGCAAGGGTTGGAGGAAGGTGCTCTGGTCAGATGAGACCAAAATTGAAGTTTTTGGCCTTACTGCAAAATGCAATATGTGGTTGAAAACTCACACTGCACACCACCCTGAACACACCATCCCCACTGTGAAACAAGGTGGTGGCAGCATCATGCTTTGGGGGTCCTGTTCTTCAGCAGGGACGGGGATGCTGGTTAGAGTTGATATACAGGGCCTGTTAGAGTCTGCAGGACAATGACCCTAAACATACAGCCAGATCTACAATGCAATGGTTTAGATCAAAACATACAGTAGGCATGGTTTAGAATAGTCTAGTCAAAGTCCAGACCTAAATACAATTGAGAATATCTGGAAAGACTTGAAAATTGCTGTTCACAGACACTTTCCATCCAATCTGATGCTGAATCTGAAGCTCGAGCTATTTTGCAAAGAAGAATGGGCAAAAATGTCAGTCTGTAGATGTGCAAAGCTGGTAGAGACATACTATACCCCCATAGACTTGGAGCTGTAATTGCAGCAATAGGTGGTTCTACAAAGCATTGACTCAGGAGGGCTGAATACTTATGCACGCCACATTTTTCAGATTTTTATTCATAAAAAAAAATTGGAAAACATATTTCATTTTCATTCTACTTCACAATTATGCACCACTGTGTGTTGGTCCATCACATACAGTAAAATCCCATTAAAATAAATTCATGTGTGTGGTTGTATCGTGACAAAATGTGGAAAATCTCAAGGGGTATGAATACTTTCGCAAGCCACTGTATGTATAAATGGATGCCTTGATATTATATATTTAAATACATTATTGAGTTTGTGTATGACCAGACATTTTCAATATTGCTAGATTGCCAGATTACAGTTTTTGTATGTTGGTGTGTTGCCAAAAAGTGATCCTCCCAAAAAGGTCTTTCAGTCAAATAAAAAAAGGTATTTAAGCCAATATATGTCCATGATTTCAGAACCTAAATGGGACTAAGTGGGCTCTGGTCCAATAAAGCATCAGTACAAATATGGCGACATAGCGTTAACATGCTGGGACTGTGGACTGAAATTACTTTTTGGCAGCACACCGCAACGACTCTGACAGCAAAGACCGTTCTCGACTTCGACAACTTCACAAAATTAAAATGTTGGATCTTGGTTCTGTAACTAATCACTACAGTTTGACCAATGGATTAGGTTATACAACTTGTTATGGGAGCTGCATCGAGCTAACCCAGCTGAGTGTAACATAACGTTACAATGAAGTAACCCCCGAGCTTACGTTATCCAGCTGAAAACGTGAATTTGGAGCAATAAATTATTGAGAACTAGCAGGTCAGCTAATTACTAACGATGTTGAGCATCAATTTATGCTATTTATTTGTATCAACAAGTCAATAACACATACAAACTCGGGATTTGGTGTAACTTACAAAGAAGAACATGAATGAACAGTCATCCAGAGTGATATTGTCAGTGTTGAACTTTTCATTGCACATATCTTGGTCTTAGGTGAATGGGAAATGTATATTTCTTGTTTTCGTATAGAAAAGTATGATATTTTGAATAAGACAGGCAAGGTAACAAGTGACCTTTAATATTAAGGTAGAATCACTAAAAGTGTTGTATTCAAGTTTTTATCCTGAAATATATACATAATTGTGAATTCCTAAGGCCTCTCTGAAAAGGCATGCCTGGGCTTCTCCTGGGACAGGTCAGGGGTGAGGGAGACAAGGGGGGCAGTGGGTCCTTGAGCTGGACACACACACCCTCATCTTTCCTCCCTTCCTAATACACACACCCACTCTCTCTGTCTGCAGACTATTTAAAGCCATGGTTTTGAGCAAGAAGGTCTGCTGTTTTTTGGGGGAAGTTTTGACTGTTCCACTTTTTTGTTCTTTTAGCATGGACGAAAGACTTAGAAGAAAAACTCAAAAGAAACACTCTGAATCTTTTTGAGTGCAAAATACTTAGAAAAATTGAGGGCTGTTAATTTTTTGTTCGAGAGAAGAGGGTGAAGCTCTGAACCAATTCTTCTTTTTTCTGAGAAGATTGGTAAGGAAACATTTGGGTTACTAATAGGAATTAATTGAACCAGGTTGTGGAATGGCATCGAGTTGAAGTTTTGAGCTGTTATGACCAACTTTTCCTGACTCTTTGTGTCGCAAAATCACCATTGTTATAAGAGTTTGAAGAAATTCAAATTTATATGACTTTGGTGAAAGCTCGGCCATCAACTCAGAGAATATTTAAAGTTGTGTAAACAGTGGATAAGCTTTGAAAAACCTGAAGATGAGAAAACTCCTGATCTCTTGTGGATCGACAAAGTTTTAAACTGTTGAACCAACTTTTTCCTGACTCTGTGTCGCAAAATCACCATTGTTATAAGAGTTTGAAGAAATTCAAATTTATATGACTTTGGCGAAAGCTCGGCCATCAACTCAGAGAATATTTAAAGTTGTGTAAACAGTGGACACACTTTGAAATTTGAGAACGAGAAAACTCATGAACTAAATTCAATGTGAACAAATTACATAAAACAAATAAGCTAAGTCTTACGGCCTCTGCACACATCCTGCGTCTACCTCTGGAGCGCGTCGCCTTACCTTACTGCTGCGTCTACCTCTGGAGCGCGTCGCCTTACCTTACTGCTGCGTCTCTCGGACTTTTCTCGGACACACATGGAACTCTCAGCAGCTGCTGCTGCAGCGCTGCTTCTAAAAGCCCTATCTTTCTACATAGAGTTTTCATAAATAATTCCCATTAAAAATTAAGTTTTTTCATGTCCTTTATGATGCATATGATTTATATTGAGTCTAATATTGAGTCTGGACAGTAATCCGTGCGCCCCATTGCCTTTTTTTTTGCCACATTTTCGCTATAGTTGGAAGTTTTATTTTGAAAGGGACACACCAGGAAATGGTGAAACTACAGCGAAAGCTACCGGTATGAAGTCAATATGACTCTCAGCAGAGTATTTCTCTATCAGTTAAAGCAGAGAGACCCAAGGCTCTCAGAAAGAAATAGGCGAGCCTCCTGAGGTAAAGGGGAGCGTCGCTGCAGACGTGCCTCCGACGCGCATCAGCAGTGCGCAAAGTTGGTTGGATTATGTTGTTAAGCCTTGAACCTCATATAAATGTCTGTTTAATCATGGGAAAATGTATTTTAGGTGTCTAAATGCAAGTTGCACATCTCTTTGACTCTCTGCTGAAGTGAGACAGAATGGGATCATCAAAACAGCTCCCAAAAGATCTGAAAAACAAAGATCGTTCATTGTCATGGTTTAGGGGAAGGCTACAAGAAGCTTTCCCAAAGGTTTCAATTGTCAATTTCAACTGTAGGGAACGTTGTCAGGAAATGGAAGGACACAGGCATAGTGGCAGTTAAACCCAGGCATGGAAGACCAAGAAAAAAACAGGAGCGGCATAGGTGGAGGATTGTGAGAATGGTTGCACACAACCCACAACATCGTTCAACAATTCAGCGCAATTTGCACCAAAACATCTGCTTTTTATAAAGACCAAATAACTTAATTTTTGTCTCATCAGTCCAAAGCATTTTCTACCAATATGAAGCTGGCTTGTCTAAATGAGCTTTTGCATACTCCATGCAACTGTATCTGTGGCGTGGGCGCAGAAAGGGCTTCCTTCTCATCACCCGGCCATACAGATGTTTTGGTGCAAATTGCACTGAATTGTAGAACCATGTACAGATACACAATCTGCAGCCAGATGTTCTTGCAGGTCTTTGGAGGTGATCTTTGGGTTGTGTGCAACCATTCTCACAATCCGCCGCATATGCCGCTCTTGTACTTTTCTTGGTCTGCTAGACCTGGGTTTAACTGCAACTGTGCCTGTGTCCTTCCATTCCCTGACAACGTTCCTTACAGTAGAAATTGACAATTGAAACCTTTGGGAAAGCTTCTTGTAGCCTTCCCCTAAACCATGACAATGATAATCTTTGTTTTTAAGATCTTTTGGGAGCTGTTTTGATGATCGCATTCTGTCTCACTTCTGCAGAGTCAAAGAGAAGTGGAACATGCATTTAGGCACCTGAAATACCTTTTATCATGATTAAACAGACCTTTATACGAGGTTCAAGGCTTAACAACATAATCTAACCAATTTTGTGTTTACAGTCCTCAGTTTTACATGCTGTTACATGCATTAAAATCAGCAACACCACAAGGGTTCCCATATTTTTGCACAGCCAGTTTTTCACATTTTATTTAATTTCATAAAACTAAATACTGCTTTTCAAAAAACCTTTGTTTGGAAAACATCCCAGTACTTAGCTGTTCCTGGTAAATTAGAGACATACCACTTTTATCTTTTTTGTGTGAAAGCAGAGTCAATTATAATGCCGGCTGAGAGGGGTTCCCAAACTTTTTCATATGACTGTATATTAACCACATTAATGGGAGTGTAGGTACTTATTTTCCTTCCTTTCATTTTATTTTATCTTCTCTTTCTATATAGTGAACGTATAATCTTTTTATATTGATTGAATAAAATTTCTTGAAAACTTTATAAATCCTGTGCCTGATTTTTAGTTTAGAGTTGGGAACAAGGACCTAATTAGGGTTTTTCTTTAAAGAGATTGAGGCGCTCCTGAGGTAAGCAATTCAAACCTACACTACGGCAACACCACTGATAAGAGAATACACATCCCATAACACACTCCTTGAAATAGGAGGGAATTGCATTTATCTACTGGCCTAGTTCATCCAGGTGTATGAAGTTAGTGAGGACTAGCGGGTAGTCTTTTGAAGTCAGGGGTAATGTAAGGTATTCATCCACCAGAATAATTAAAACCTATTATCCAATCTCCTCCTTATTCTAAAAATTACCTTGGAAAAAGGTCTGAAATCTGGATTTAACCTAGGATAAATTAGAAGTGGAATTGTATGTGTCATTAGGGGATAAAACAGGGGGAGATCTGGAGATAGGCAGGAGTCAAAGGGTCACATGCTTTAAACCAGAGCCTTTAAGGTAATAAAAGGTGTGAAGGTTTTTGATGAAAAGTAAAACCTTTTGGGAACTGTGTGAATCGGCTTTGGTCCTTCTAGTCTTGTAGAGGGGCAGAGCCGGCCCAAGCCTTCAGGGGGCCCTAAGCGAAATATGATTAGGGGGCCCCTCTCCAATGTAAGCGCTGTTGAAATTATAGATATTTGTGAAATATTATTCACACACCCAGTGTTTTCCGCTAGTGCCTCCACTGTGCAGCTGTGCGAAAATATTAGACAGCCGAGATTCAGACCCTCCTAGGGGGGTCCGGGGGTCTGCACCCCCGGAGATTTTTTTAACCTTTTTAAAGTGAAATGCATGAATCTGGTGCACTTTGAGAGGAACATTAAGAGGCTAAATCTGAGAAATTTAGTGTGAACAAATAATTTGGAGACACTGGGTCAGATGAATTAGAAGCTATTGAAGAAGGACACATGGATTTTATAAAATATAAAATAAAATATTATGGAGGGTCCTCTGGGTTGGGCTTGGAGTTCTTTTTCTTTTACGGGACATATTTCTCTGTAATATAGTGAATGCATTTAAATGCAGTGAGAGGAACGAAGCAGAAAAATTCTTGTCCAGCTATCTTTTTTTCCACAGACGAGGCTGAAATAGGCTATAGACCATACACAGTGCATGGGAAACTGAGGGCAGCCCCATTTCCAATTGTTTTTAAATAAACTCAATACACACTGTGCATGAATGTGAATGTGACATGATCAGATAATTTCGGATTACCTCACAGATTTTTAGGCTATTAATTATCTAGACCAAAACATTTCATTCCTTTTTTTGTATGATAACTCACATTTGCATAATATGATGTTAATATCAAACACACAAACTTAAAAAAAAAAATAAAAATTTTTTTTGAGGGGGCCCCCCTGGCGGTCGGGGGCCCTAAGCGACCGCTTAGTTCGCTTATGCCTCGGGCCGGCTCTGTAGAGGGGTGAGTGTCAATGAACACAGTCTACTTTATAGTGGAACAGGTTTATTCAAGGAACAAATAGACTTGGCGGGCTATATATACACGAAAACGTCCTGATATTAATTCAAGGGGTGTTTAATCTGGTGAAGGGAATACCGGCATATTCAATACCGATACATTTTAACAAAATAAAAATCTCAACTTATTTACCTTTGGCATGACTTTTAAGTGCTGATTCCCCCATTGTGTACAGCTGGAGGTACTTGTAGCATCCCCGGCTGAATGATGATCTGCTCTTGAACTGATGTTTATTATTCCTTTATTTTTAGGTTGTGGTTTTACAAAATAATAAAGCACCGTAAAAGCTAGTGACCTACGGCCAGGTGCTAGACTGTTGTAAAGAAAAAAGACATCGCCTATTACAATTTTCCGTTTTTCAATGTCAAGTAAACAAAAAACACTCTCATAACCGTTCATTTCCGTTTCCTGTAAATAATCCTTCAAAATAAAAGCACTCGCGTATAATGTATACAAAAATAATACTAAAAAATAAAAGGCTGTAAATCTAAAGTAAATATGACCGTGGGGTCCGTTACACTCCCACCAAATCAGGAGTAGTTTCAACCATTATGGGATGTAAACACGAATGATTTTCTAAACTCAATTAAGACCTTAACATACTTTACAAGTCTATCCATAACAAAAACCTGATTAATGTTCACACATCATTCTCTTCTTCATAACATGAACGTTATGCCCTTTGAGAAACAAAATGGTTAATCAGTCTCTAGAAGCAGGATCAGCTTCTGAACTGGGCGTTCAACCACAGACGGCTTGCCAGATCGCTGTCCCTCTTTTCCAATCTTCTGGTCTCCGAGGCGAATCTTTACTCTTCTTACAAGTCCATCTTGGTCAGTCACTGTTTTTACAACCCTTGCCAACCTCCACTCGTTCCGTGGTAGATCGTCTGCCTTCTCGATGACGATGTCGCCAACCTTAATGTTCCTTCTTTGAGCATGCCATAGCTGTTCTTCTTCAAATGTTTTCAGTTTCCAACGTTTAACACACTGACGTGTGTATGCAGCAACAGTTCTCTTGATTCTTATGATCAGCTTGGTCATGTGATGATCCTTCGGAATGATCAGTGGATGTTTCTGTGAAGAAGGTAGAGATGCATTTTGTAGTCTTCCTCCCACCCTCATGAGTCCATCTTGATCAAGAAAGGCATCCAACTGATTTAGCCTGTTCTGTTGCGGAAGTTGCGAACCCTTTCTTAGCAACTTAATCTCTTCTATGTCTGGGGGTATCTCCTGGATTCCGCTCAGCACTCCGTGGTGGGGAATACATGATTTTTCTCCTTCCTTAACCTCCTCAGGAACTTCCTTAACAGCACCCTCTCTTTTTATCTCATTCATGCACTGCACGTAATGCTCCTTGTACCTTTCAACCTTCTGCAGCTTCCTCTCAAGATGACCGAGCTGAACCGTTGTCATGTGTTTGTTGTCAGGTAGGTAAGGCCTTTCCTTAAAAGGGAGCTGCATCTTGTAATGACCTTGAGCGTTCCTTCGAATACCTTCCTTTAACATGTTCGGAAAGAGAATGTCATCCTGAGACACAGTCTTCCTGTCCTTGCTGGAATCCTTTAAGTCAGACGCTAGAACCTTAATAGCATCTGCTGGTGTTGCTGGAGGGAGCTCTCTGACAGTCACTCTATGGCATATATTGGTGATGCTTGGTGAGTTGAAGTGGGGTGACGAACAGCCAATAATGCTCCACCCTAGATCCGTGCGAACTGCATAAGGTTCATTTTCTCCTCCCAGAATAACCTCTCTTGGTGCCAGTGCCCTTGAGCAGTTGTAGCCTATTAAAAGGCCAACTTCACATTCCAGCTGCGGTGGAATTTCATCTGCGATTCTGCTGAGATGATTCCAGTTCCTTGCCGTGTTGCAGGTAGGGATGTGTGTACGATTCACTGGTATACAATCCTGGGTGTAAGCAGGAGGGAGATCAATGACGATCTTTGAGGTGAAACCTCGCACTCTGAGACCTGAGACCCTTTCGCTGTGTATTAAAGCATCCTTTCCAATCATTGTTGTTAGCTTCAGTTTTACAGGGAGCGCTTCTGTTTTCAGGGATTGACTAACCTCTCTGTCAATGAAGACTGTATCACTTTGGGTGTCGAGCAGGGCGTAAACAAGCTTTTCCACGTCTGGACTGTTGTTTGACGCAACCCATACTGGCACAATCATAGCAGTATTGACATTTGACTCATCCGT
This sequence comes from Ammodytes marinus, assembly GCF_949987685.1. NCBI lineage: Eukaryota > Metazoa > Chordata > Actinopteri > Uranoscopiformes > Ammodytidae > Ammodytes > Ammodytes marinus. The sequence continues at coordinate 621,908 of NC_137232.1, forward strand.
ATTCACACTGAGGGACAATGTAGTAGCTGCTTCCTCAGTGATGACTTGATTTGAGACCATGGCTGGTTTAGCGTTAGTGTAGCTGTCGTCATGGAGACAGGTTGGATGCTTCCCATTACAAGTGTCACATGAGTGTCTGTTACGGCAGTCTCTTGCACTATGGCCTGGCTTTAGGCAACCATAGCAGAGCTTCCTTTCTCTCACGTATTTTCGTCTTTCATCTAGAGATTTATTTTTGAACTCAGAACACTGGTGTAAGCGATGATTGCTGTCTTGACAAAGCATACATGGTGGCTTGACATATACCTTTGGCTGCACTTCACCGTCAGTCTCCGAAACCGTTTGTGTACTGAAAACACTGGATCTGGTCTTATTTTCTTGAAGAAGACGTTTTTCTGTGGGTAGCTCTGACGAGCGAAGAGCGTTAAAGGACGTGATGGGATTACAGATAACCTCTGCTTCCATTAGCATGAAGTCAACAAAAACCTTGAAGTTGGGAAATTCCTGCTTGGCTTTTATGCTTTGAGTGACTTGGCGGTTCCATCGCGTTGCTGCCCAGTCAGGTAACTTTTGAAGCATTTTCTGATTTTCTTCACAGTCATTTAAAATATCAAGACCTTTGACGTGAGGCATGGCTCCCATACATGCTTGCAGAAAATCAGCAAAGGACCTAAATCCCTCTGCATCCTTTGACTGGACCTTTGGCCAGTTAGCCAGTTTTTGCCTGAAGGCTCTCTGTATAATGAATGGCTGGCCATACCTGTCGTTGAGACGGTTCCATGCATCCTTATAGGCTTCATCGTCATTTCGATAAAATAAGCCCTCAAGTGTGTCTCGAGCTGGCCCTCCCACATACTTTCTCAGGTAATGCAATTTGTCTGCAGCACAGATGTTCTTTCTGTCGATGAGCGAAATAAATGTAGCCTTCCACTCAATAAACTGTATTGGGTCACCTGTGAATACAGTAGGTTCTGGCACCGGAAGCCTATTCAAGGCTATACTGTCTTGGACCGCTTGAGCAAGATAAGACACATCTGTATGTGGAGGTGGTGCTGCATGAAGAACGTTAGTGGTGGGCTGCTGCATAGGAGCTAAAGACACAAATCGCTGTGGAGGAACATGCTGCTGTCTCCCTGTGTTGTGATTCTCAGAGAAGACACTAGCCTCCTGCTCTGCTTCCTGGTTATAAACCACCAACCTGGCTCGAGCGGCTTTCAGGTCCTTCTCTGCCTTTAATCTTTCCAGCTCACGTTCCTGTGTTTCAAGATCTTTTCTCTGTTGTTGAATCTTTTCCTTTTGTTTTTCCTCCTCCATTAACACTTCATACTCTGCTTCCTTTGCCGCCAGATCTGCTGCAGCGTCTACTCTTTTGGCTGCTATGACGGAGTTCAAAGAGTGGTGGCTTGAACGCGATGCTGTGGATCCATAGATGGAGCGTGCATAATCCCTGTTAAGCAGCTGACGAAGACGTAGTTTTACTGCTTCACTGTCGAAATCTCCATCTATGCCTGTTATCCTTTCATAAGCTATTTTAATAATGTCCTTTGTCACTGCCTCACATGCATCGACACGGCGTCTTATCTCACTAGATGGAGTGACGTGATCTCTAATTTTCACATAAATGCCGGTAACGTCATCCTTTCCTTTCTCTAATGTGTCTATGAGATCTGCAATTTGACCCTCAGAAATGTCCAACTTTAGCTGCTCTCTTGCCTTACGTGCCTCAATCTTCCATTGTTCATATATATATATTAACCTTTTCTCTCCTTTTTGCGCCTCTTCCTCCTGAAATGCAAGTATTTTTTCCGTGGGGTTCCTTGCTCGACCAGAGCGGCGAAGTTCACTAGCCTGCGAGGCATCCGTTGCTTGGTCTGAGTCTCTACTGTCCAAAAGTAAGTTTTCAGATGCTTCCATTTTGTGAGGAGTTGTTATTTCCTTAGACCATCACATCGAGTCCTCCGCAGTCATCGTGGACATCAATGAGCAATGTGGTAGGACTGATGAGTGGCTAGCTTTTACTGTAGCATCCCCGGCTGAATGATGATCTGCTCTTGAACTGATGTTTATTATTCCTTTATTTTTAGGTTGTGGTTTTACAAAATAATAAAGCACCGTAAAAGCTAGTGACCTACGGCCAGGTGCTAGACTGTTGTAAAGAAAAAAGACATCGCCTATTACAATTTTCCGTTTTTCAATGTCAAGTAAACAAAAAACACTCTCATAACCGTTCATTTCCGTTTCCTGTAAATAATCCTTCAAAATAAAAGCACTCGCGTATAATGTATACAAAAATAATACTAAAAAATAAAAGGCTGTAAATCTAAAGTAAATATGACCGTGGGGTCCGTTACAGTACTTTTTGCAGACCGTACAGTAGCCTATGCCTGCCAGTTATTAGGGCCTCGTCGTAAACAAATGGAAACGGATATCTAGTATCGGGAGCAATAGGTCCATGAGCAGCGACTCGTGGTTCTGGATAATTCCTGGAGCGATCGCCAGGTGTGGCACGTGCGCCAGGAAAGAAAACACGGGGAGCAACTGCACTTGTGCATACAAGACGGCGACTAAGAAAACATTGCGACAGATTTTTTTTTTTATTTACAGAATTCAAAAATTAAAAAAATTAGTTGAATTACGACACTGGTCAATAACAAGAAAATCCAGCATTTTCCAGCACAGTGTTCAGATTTCAAGCACATTTCAAACCTTGAAAAAGCTCGATTGAAAATCAAGCATTTTTGGAAAAAACAGTGTGAAAAATTCATTTTCTATGGGTTATTGATCAAATTTGAACTGTGATTAGGAAAGGCTTCAGGCAGTTGGACACTTGTTTTGTTTTCAAAATTTAAAAATAAATTGACTTTTTTGGGGCTTTGCAGATATGCAAATTTACGCATCATTAGTAAGATATTGATGATTTTTCATATTTATTCAAACCTTTTGGAAAATACTGTAATACAAAAAGTTGTTGTTTTAATGTCAGTAATCAACTTGCAAAGTTTCATAATGATATATATAACTTAAAAAAATTCCCTATATTAGCCCACCCCCATTCGCTTAAACAGTGGTTCTGATTTGCTCTATGTCGGCCCGCTGTAGCTTTCCAGCAGCTTGTTGACAAGGTTGTCCACCCAGGTTGTGATCGTGGAAGGTCCTGGATATAATTTCTGGTGAACAACCTTTTACAACGCTCCATGTCGGTTTTAAAAAAAAAAGGGGTTTTGCCCCCTAGGTATGAGCCAACCCCTCAAGACTAACGATAATATCAAACCTGTTTGATAATGTCGGAACGTCAAGACGGGAGGAAGACTGACTGAAATCGGGTCAGATGACCACCTTAAACCAAACGACTGAGATTACGGGCGCGCGCAACAACTCCCAAGACTCCTGTGATTTCAGTCCGACATTGGAAATTCTCCTGCAACTGTCTAATCGCGTGAAAAGTCATGTAGTGTAAACCCAGCATAAGAGAACACAGAGTGTAGCATAACATTTAATGCAACAGGTTTATATTAGCAATAACATTTTGTTACTTCACCTATCAGGCAAACAAGTTGATCTTTTCTTGTTCAGCACAGAACATGCATCAAATCAATTTGTTTTGAGAACATTCTGATATGTCATATTATATATGATAATATATTTATTACATAACAGACACATTCTGATATGTAATAAAGGCCTAAATAGGCAGCAACACAAAAACACAACAATATATTAGCTATTGTCTGAAATTATTGCAAACAAATACTTATTTCACAACTCACTTTGAACATGTTTTTCGACAACGGCCTTTTGATCATTTAACAAAAAAAGCAAAAACTCTGAATTGTTGCCTAAACATAAGCAGTTGTGCAAGAACTTTGCCTCTTAACTATTAAAATGTTTTTTATCAGGAACTTGAATTAAGGAGAACGTTAACAAGCATCCAAACTTCCCAAACTATCTGGACGGTATTTGACACTTTAGTTGGTGCTGTGCACACACTTCAGTCAGTACCCAAAAATATATAGAGATTTAACACTTAACAAGTCAAAAAAATGACAGCACAATTGTCACTGGTAAAATAACAAAGCTGAAAAGGCTTGTGGTGTAGTAGGGGAGAGTGGGGTGAGTTGTGCCGGTGGGGAAGTTGTGCCACCCCTTGTTTCTAGAAAACCATAGAAGAAATTGGAAATGTGACCACATATTTAAGAAGAGCCATCCATTTGACTCATCCTGTAAAGAAGGGAGAAACATGGCATAAGATAAAAGCACATTTAAGCTCAAAAAACTGTTTTTTGCCTTTCAAAGTAAAATTTCCATGATCAAGGTTTTCTGATTATGGTGTCTGAACAATTATAGACCCGTTTGAAAACATTTGACACGTTTTAGTGCTTTAGTATGCTACACTTTGTGTCTATATAGTTAGCACGATGTCAGCCCTAACAACCTATCCAACATTCTGGGGTTGGGGTGATTTGTGCCTGAGGGCCTGGGGTGAGTTATAAGTAAGTAAGTAAGTAAAATGTATTTATAAAAGCACATTTTGCACTGTCCTAAGTGCTGAACGTGCATTCAGTAGGTAAAAATTAAGGTAAAATAACAATAACAAAAATAAAAGACATAAAGCCCAGACATCCACATATAAACAAATATAGTAGTGCAGAGGGTAAGATAGTTAATGGGGAGGAAAAACCAGGGTGTACAGATGGGATTTGAGCCTTGATTTAAAGGCAGAAATGGAGGGGGAATCGCATATGCCAGGTGGCAGTTGGTTCTACAAGGGCGGCGCAGCTAGTGCAAAGTTGTGCCATTGGCATGGCTGTATACGCTGGTCACCAACATAAAGTGATTGTCTACAGTAGCTCAGAAGAGACTGACATCTCCATTCCACTTAACGACACCACTGATGAGAGTTCAGATGGCCAGAAAGATGATGATGGTGACTTTGTCATTGTAAGCATTGCAGGTAAAACCATTAGATCTGCTAGGCCTTGTTTAAGAAAATTGTCCTTCAATCTTTGTAAAATATTTACTTTATTTACTTTAAATACACCTTAAATAAGTGATTGTCTAATGGATTTGTCTTGAATTACAGTTCTTGAGATGTATATCAATGGCACAATTTACCCCATGGTATTCTCTCTTGTGGCACAATTTACACCACTGGCAAGTTGTGCCAGACAACTTTTTTTCCGAAAGCTATATTACTTAAACAGTTTATTTCAGATCCAAAGTTATTGTTGCCGGGGATGCACAACACCCTGAATTATATGTACATATTTGAGTTGGAGACGTTACTGTCAAGGCCTCACTTTAAAGTCACTTTGAGTAAAAAGTGGCACATCTCACCCCACTCTCCCCTAGTTAGTGCGACCCAACCATAGAGGCTAAATCCTCTTCACAGCAGACCTGGGTTAGAATCTGGGCCGGGACGTTCTCAGCAAATCATTCCCCTCTCTACCCAATTTCATCTCTCTCTCTATACATCCGCTAATAAAGCAATAATGCCTAAAAAAAGAAAATGAAGTTTCATTATTTTCAGGGAGCTCCAGTTGAGATTAGCTGCAGATACAGTGTCGTACCAGTATTTTTTATATGAAATAACAGATGTTTGTTTATCAATTCAACATTTTTCTTTTCCAGAAATCAATTGTTAAAATAGATAAAACAAATGATTTGACAAATGTTGTATGTGCAAAAGTTTGTGAACCCTAAGCTGCATTGCTTAAATCGAGCAAGGTAAACACAATCAGGTGGGCCAAACTGATTGATGAAATAGACCAATGTAATGAGAGATCTTGAGGGAAGAAATTGGGCGCCACTAGATAAAACAAAGATAAAACCAGGTCAGTTTAGGCACACCAAACTGAACCCATACAGGTCAGACATGCTCAAAGGGGAAACAATCTCAGAGGATCGCAGGAATAGAGTTTTGATGTTGCACATTTGTCTGGGGACAGCTATACATTCGTATAAAAAAGTTTGAGCTCCATCGGCCCACCGTGAGGCAAATCATCTACAAATGGAGAGCTTTAAGAGTGACTTAACATCTGCCTAGAAGTGGACTTCCTTCAAAAATATCCTCAAGCGCCACAAGAAAAGGGATTTTTCAGGTAAAAGCCAACCCACACATTACATCTGGAGATTTGCAGACCATTTGCCACCACCAATCTTCACTTGGGAGAAGGTTCTCTTGGTGGTAGGCAGAGTTGCGTTTTTGCCCAAACATGGCGGTTTTGGTTATGACCAAACAGATCAATTTTGGACTTATCTGTCCACAGAATAAGACGTCAGGTATCTCCAGGTGCTCTCTGGCAAAGCTGTGAAAAGCAGTTTTGTTCTTTTTTGAGAGCAGAGGCTTCTTCAGCAACCCTCCCTTGAAAGCCATGTTGACTGAGTTTTCTTCTTATTGTGGAACCATGCACATCTGTCCCAGATGTTGCAAGAGAGGTCTGCAAATCACTAGATGTAATGTGTGGGTTGGCTTTTAACTAAAAAAATACTTTTCTTGTGGCGCTTGAATATATTTTTTAAGTAAGTCCACTTCTAGGCAGATGTTTAGTCACTCGTAAAGCTCTCCATTTGTAGATGATTTGCGTCACGGTGGACCGATGGAGCTGAAACTTTTTTTGAATTAATTTATAGCTGTCCCCAGACAAATGTGCAGGATCACAACTCTATTCCTGAGATCTTCTGAGATTTCTTTCCCTTTTAGCATGTCTGACCTGTATGGGTTCAGTTTGGTGGGCCTAAACTGACCTGGTTTTATCTTTGTTTTAGCTAGTGGCGCCCAATTTCTTCCCTAAAGATCTCTCATTACATTGGTCTATTTCATCAATCAATTTGGCCCACCTGATTGTGTTTACCTTGCTCGATTTAAGCAATGCAGCTTAGGGTTCACAAACTTTTGCACATACAACATTTGTCAAATAATTTGTTTGAACTGTTTTAACAATTGATTTCTGGAAAAGAAAAATGTTGAATTGATAAACAAACATCTGTTATTTCATATAAAAAATACTGGTATTGAAAAAAATGAATTAATAATGGTTAAAATAAATAAAATTCCAAAAGGCTCAAGGGGTTCACAAACTTTCGCACGACACTGTATGTCTCCTGTGTGGACACTTTCCCCTGGTTGCTACTTGCTGTTTCCTGTGCCTGGAGGCAGGCTGTGGGTCTCCAGCATCTGGAGCGTCTGCCTCACTCCCTTCTCCACCCGGCGGAAGTGCAGCCTCTTCCAGAGGCTCTGCTGCTGCTGCCGGCCCCACTCCAGATCCCTAAGGAACACCTGCAGAGAGACGCACACCCACACAATGAACCTCATGTAGGAAGAGCTTTGTCATCTCTTACTAGAGGGCTGGACCACGGCAAAGCAGGACTTATCCCTATAAAGGCACACATTTTTCTATGTTTCCATATAGATAAACCGCCGTGTGTAGGGTAAGGGTTAGTCCTCATCAAAGTGAAGATTCTTGTGTTTAGAAGAAAATGTTGGCATGCAGCACTTTGTAATATTATGATGATCTGGTGAACACAATATTAATTTTGCATTAAGTATATTTTTCAGTGCTGGGCGGTATGACACATTTTTTCCCCAAAATTATACCAGTTCCACGGTATATTACGGTATTCATACATATTTAGTTTTGATCTTTTTACATTTTTTCCAGATTTCGTGATGAATTCCTCATGGATATTGGTTTATCATTGGCTTGTTCTCCTGTCAGGAGGACTACAAAGTAGAGCCAACTGGAACCTTAGATGCCACTATAGCATTTTATGGAACTTCTCTATATATTTCTTTATAGTACCATGTGCATCCCTGCCTTTTTTCTCACTGTATTGAGATTTAGGCCATTTGGGGATTTAACTATCATATTTAACAACCTAGCCTAAATTAAAGTAGTTACCCAGGTTACCAAAGGTAATCTGTTCTCTGATTTTGCTTGTAAATGTGGAGGCTCAGTTACTCTTCAGTTACAGACACTGCACTTACATAAATTGAATGTCTCATGCAATGGGAATAAAGTAATCTTTAAAGATCTCAAATTATGCACATTTCTGTCAATTTTATATGGTTTTAGTAGTCCCTGATACAACTTTTTTTAGATGTTTGCTGAAAAACCCGTTCAGATCATCTATTGTAGCAAGCCTCTATACCCTGATTTTCATCTCATCTCAGGATGACCTATTTGGTGTCAGCAGCCTGCAATCTGGCTGGGCCCTCCCACGGTCTATGCCCTCCCACCGTCTCTGCCGTGATTGGTTACTAGAGAGACACTGTGGAGTGGAGAACACAGTGAAGTACCGAAATGGCTAACACAGGAGCTCAGCCATACTTTGAACAGTTCGACATGACCGATCCTTGTCTACATGAAAGACTATGTTCATACAGATGCACTGACAGCCACAATCTAGTGGAAAAGACATGTTCACAATCAAAATGCAGCAAAAAAGCTGCGAGGCTACTCGGGAGCAAACGGCTACAAATAACACTCAGACGATTTAAAACCAGTGAAAACATTAGCTTCAAAGTTTGATTTCTACACTTGTAGCTTTCTATCCTTTGTCTTGTTAAAAATGAGGCATTATGAGACTGCTGTGGGTACTACAAATAGATGATTATGAGCTAAAGCTGGATGCTAGTCCCGAAGCTAATAGCTGTACAACAGTCAGGCAAATTACCAATAAAAACATTTCCTTTAGTTTCACCATTTTAATAACTGCACAAGTAGCTTCCTACCCGTTGTCTTAATTAAAAACGAGGCATTATTAGACTGCTGTGGGTAATACAAATAGGTGATTATGAGCTAAAGCTGGATGCTAGTCCCGAAGCTAATAGCTATACAACAGTTGGGCAAATTACCAATAAGACATTTATTTTAGTTTCACCGTTTGAATAACTGCACAAGTAGCTTCCTATCCGTTGTCTTATTAAAATCGAGGCATTATTAGACTGCTCTGGGTAAGATAAATAAGAAGATTTTGAGCAAAAGCTGGATGCTGCTCTGGAAGCTACATGCTACACTAAGTAAATAACAGGCAAATAACCATTGAGGACATTCCTTTTTAGTTTCACCGATGGAATAACTACACAAGTAGCTTCCTATCCTTTGTCTTGTTATAAACGTGGCATTATTAGACTGCTGTGGGTAAGATACATTGGTGGATTACGAGCAAAAGGCTTCCGTGTTGGTTTACGCAACATTCAGCATGCCTTGCTGTACTATGGGCATCTTGTCGCTCAGAGGGAAAAACAATATGGCGGTGGAAAAATGTTTGGGCAGTCGACCAATTAGAAATAGGGGGTGGGGGGGGGGTTATCATCAGAGGTGTGGACTCGAGTCACATGACTTGGACTCAAGTCAGACTCGAGTCATGAATTTGATGACTTGAGACTTGACTTGACAAAATGTTAAGAGACTTGCAACTTGACTTGGACTTTAACATCAATGACTCGTGACTTGACTTGGACTTGACAAGACTTGCTACTTTCCCCAAAACCCAAAGATTAAAAAGTAGGCTATATTTTTAAGTACCGCTCTGTATCTTTGATCATGTAGCCTAGTGTTTTTATTGTTGCTATTTTTGGTGAATTGTGAGAGCCTGTGTATGTACTGTGTGTGTTTGTTTTGAATAGTTTGTTTTGTGTATTGTATTTGTATTGTATGTTTTTTTATTTTTTTTGAGGACCCCCTCGAAAACGAGATGATACACCTCAAGGGGCTTATCCTTAAATACATTTTTTTAAATCAAATGAAATGTTATCCAAAGGCTGCAGCCAGAAAAGGAACCCAATAACTAAAGAAATTGTCAGGCTGTACCCTCACTGACGCCCCAGAGAAGGAAAGAATAGAGCAGGAGAAGGCAGCTATAGTTCTCACTCATTTTTGGTAATGATGACTTTCACCCAGGTAGGTGATAGTCATCATTACCAAAAATGGGTGAGAATTGGGAAAGCCTCTCTGTCATACCCCAATAGGCAATGGCATTATGTCAAATCCTTATCGTACTTTTCAAAAAAGGATTTTTGGTATTTTTAAGAAGATTTTTTTTTTATCTGCCGAATACATGGTCATTTGATGGGTGCAATATTTATTGAATTAACTAAGGCTTTTGATTTGGTTAACCATTATTTTTTGCTTGATAAGCTGTATGGTATTGGTCTTAGCCAACAGGCATTATTCTGGTTCAACGCATATCTTCATAATCGTCGTCAAGTGTGTTTCTTTTCATAACAATGTATCAGATTATTTGGTTGTTGAAAAGGGTGTTCCACAAGGATCCATTTTAGGACCGTTGCTGTTTGCTATTTTTATTAATGATCTTTCAAAATTTTGCTCTTCTTGTTCTCTTCAGTTATATGCAGATGATACTGTGATTTAAACTTCGGACGCTGAGAGAACTAAAATACAAGAATGCTTGCAAATTGAATTGAATTTGGTTCAGAAATGGTTATCTAATAACAATCTGGTTTTAAACAAGCAGACCTCTTGTTGCATGTTGTTTTGCTCTAACTATAACCGCTCACCCAACGAGTTGGCCCTTACCTTTATTGATGGGTCTCCTATTGTAAAAGTTGACAAATTTAAATACTTGGGACTTTGGATAGATTCAGATTTTTCTTTTAGGCCTCATATTGATTTTTATTGGAAATCAAGTAAATTGTTTCACACTTAAAGTCAGAAAATATATTGTCAACAGCTATTATTTCCCATTATTGATTACGGTGATGTTATTTATCAGAATACCGCAGATACACATCTACAGCCTTTAAATGTAGCTTTTAATAATATTTGTAGATTTGTTCTGAGGTGTCCTTATCAAACACATCGTTGTTTTATGTATGATCAACTCAAGTGGCTTCCCCCTGACTTGAGGAGACATTTTCATTGGTTGCTTTTTGTTTTTAAATGCATTACTTTTGATTATCCCGTTTCTCAAGCAGCATCTAGTTCCATTTACTTCATCATATTCACTCAGACACATTCAACAACCCTTTTTTGTTGTCCCTAGAATTTTTTAAGAAGTTGGGAGATGAGCATTTAAGTTTAAAGCACCTTCGAACTGGAATAATTTGCCTTTTTCACTTAGAGTGTGTGAGTCAATCACTTCTTTACAGCGCTTCAAGATTTCTTTGCTTATTTATCTTAAATCACCTTACTCTTGTTTTTGAATGCACATTAAAAAAAAATTTCAATGTTGCTATTTTTGGAGAATTGTGAGAGCCTGTACTGTGTGTGTTTGTTTTGAATAGTTTGTTTTGTGTATTGTATTTGTATTGTATGTTTTGTGTTGAAAGGCTTCTTCGGCCAGGCAGGCTTGGTCTCGGCTGGGGCGACGTGCGCTGGGGCCGGTGCCGGAGCCTTGGGTCGTGGAAAGCGGGCGGGCCGCTTCTTGAGACTGCCTGGGCGAACGGTTGCCTAGTAGGTGGCAGTGCCGCTGGCTGTGCCCTCCGAGGTAGACAGAGCTGCAAAGCTTCGTCATCTTTCTTCTTGGCCTCGCACCTCTTTTGCATAGAGGTCAGAGCAGAGCCAAAAATACCTTCCGGGACGACGGTGATGTCCTCCTTTTCTTTATCTGACAAATTTGTCAGGTTAAGCCATCTTGCCCGTTCTTGTAGCACCAGCATCAACATTTCCCACAGATTGTACAGGGCAGCGCTGGATGCGCAGGCAGATATCCGTGATGGTGGTTATTTCGTCCCATACTGCGGTCTTTGGCACGTCAATAATTTCCTTGAAAAGCTCCGCTTGGTAGGCGGACAACATGGAGGAGACGTTGAGCGCTCTCACGGACAAGGCAGCTGCCTTGCAAGCGCTTTTGGTCATGGCTGACTGAAAACGGTCGCACTTATCGGGGAGAGTGGGTGGCCTAGATGAGGCAGCCGAGGGTGGAGGTGGGCAGCCACCAGCGGTTCCATGGGCGGAATCCGGGCCATGGCATGCTTATCCATCCCTTCAAAATCCAAGGAAGACGCACCTTGGATTGGGGTCTTGCTGGAATACGGTTTGTCCGTCCAGGAGACTGTTACTTCATCCAGGAGTTCCAGTAACACCGGGAGAAGTTCTCTAAAAATGTTTAGAGAAACCAGATCCTTAAGTTTTAGCGCATTTTGCAGCTGGTTCCACGAAAAAGGAGCAGCATAACTAAATGCCCTTTTCCCCAGTTCAGTACGGACTCTAGGCACAGTCAGTAAAGACAAGTCCTCAGAGCGGAGCTGATACTTTCCTGTGCTTTTCTGAATGACATACTTCTGCAGGTATGTAGGAAGAACACCGAGGATGGTTTTATAAATTAGGATATGCCAATGATGGAGTCTGCGGGTGGACAGGGCAAACCATCCAACTCGAGCATACAAAGAGCAGTAGTGCGTGAGGGTTTTAAAATGAGTAACAAATCTCTGTGCTCCATGGTAGACCGTGTCCAAAGACTGTAGGCATTTTGAAGATGCATTCATATATAAAACATCACCATAATCCAACACAGACAAAAAAGGTTGCAGCAACAAGTCTTTTTTTGGCTTCAAAAGAAAAACAAGATTTGTTTCTAAAGTAAAAACCTAATTGTATCAAAGTATTTTTCACTCAAAAAGTTTCAGTTTTTCTTTCAAGTTTTTCTTCAAAGTCTTTCGTCCATGGTGAAAGAACAAAAAAGTGAAACAGTCAAAACTTCCCCCAAACAGAGAGCAGACCCATCTTGCTCAAAACCCTGGCTTTAAATATTGTGTAGACAGAGAGAGCGTGTGGGTGTATCAGGAGGGGAGAGGGTGGGGGGAAAGAGGAGGATGGGTCTGCTCAGCTCAAAGACCCACAGCCCCTCTTGTCTCCCTCACCCCTGACCTGTCCCAGGACCAGCCCAGGCATGCCTTTTCAGAGAGGCCTTATGAATTCACAATTATGTATATATTTCAGGATAAAAACTTGAACACAACACTTTTAGTGATTCTACCTTAATATTAAAGGTCACTTGTTACATTGCCTGTCTTATTCAAAATCATCATACTTTTCCCTACAAAATCAAGACATATACATTTCCCATTCACCTAAGAACAAGATATGTACAATGAAATGTTGCAATATTCTTGCCTATCTCAACACCCTTGAATACCTTCGGGAATGCCCACCAGGCGCAGGTTGGACCGTCGACTGCGGTTTTCCAGGTCGTCAACCTTGAACGCTAGCTCCTTAATAGTAGCTTTCATGGCCGTGTTGTCCGCTAGCAGTGACGTGACGTCATCTTGGTTGGTGCTAATTCTGTCCTCAGCCCCCGTTACACGGACTGTAATCACTTTCCCGTCAGCCTTTAACATTTGCTTCGCGTTTAGGAGCCCATCAAATCTTGCCACAAAGTCATCCTTCAACGCCCGAATTGCAGTCAGAATCTCACTAGAATCAGTTGTGACGTTAGTCCACAAGGCTGCTTCGCTAGCACTGCTAGCTTCTTCGTTAGCTTGTTTCGAGGGGCTCAGCGTGGCGTCAAACTTCAAAAGTATTGCGTCTGCTTGGGTGTTTTTGGTGACATTGGAGCAGTCGTGTTGTTGAGATAGGCAAGAATATTGCAACTTTTCATTGTACATATCTTGTTCTTAGGAGAATGTGAAATGTATATTTCTTGTTTTCGTAGGGAAAAGTATGATATTTTGAATAAGACAGGCAAGGTAACAAGTGACCTTTAATATTAAGGTAGAATCACTAAAAGTGTTGTATTCAAGTTTTTATCCTGAAATATATACATAATTGTGAATTCATAAGGCCTCTCTGAAAAGGCATGTCTGGGCTTGTCCTGGGACAGGTCAGGGGTGAGAGAGACAAGGGGGGCAGTGGGTCCTTGAGCTGGACACACACACCCTCATCTTTACCCCCACCCTCTCTCCTCCTAATACACACACCCACTCTCTCTGTCTTTAGACTATTTAAGGCCAGGGTTTTGAGCAAGAGAGTAGGGTTTTTGGGGAAGTTGACTGTTCCACTTTTTTGTTCTTTTAGCATGGACGAAAAACTTAGAAGAAAAACTTGAAAGAAACACTCTGAATCTTTTTGAGTGCAAAATAGGGAAGAACGGGGTAATTTGTCACATGGGTTGGATGTCACATTCGTTATATCTCGCCACCAGAGCGCGCTAGCTCTGAAATGTTGATATAAAAAAGGTCCAGAATTGGGATCAAAGGTCACATACATAGACTTCCTTGGAGTTAGACTGCTGCATTTCAGGTGAGAGGATGTTTTGTGTTTTTCATGTCAAATTCAAAATATTTTGCTTCTCAGTATTTTTCTTCTAGGCTTTTACACAATGGGTTTATAACAAAACACTTGTTACCCTCAGAAAGTGTGAAGGGTAAACTATAGTTTAGATTGTGGTTAGCAAGCTAATTAGTTGTCAGATGGTTGTTGGCCTTGATGCTAGCAAGAAATTCAAGTTGGGGTTGGTCGTCAAATTTTTTGGGGGGTTGGTTGTCACATGTTATCTCAAGGCTGCAGCCAGAAAAGGAACCCAATAACGAAAGAAATTGTCAAGCTGTATCCTCACTGACACCCCAGAGAAGGAAAGAATAGAGCAGGAAAAGGCAGCTAGCAAGCAAAAGAAAAAAGGGCAACAAAATCAAAACAACCCAGTGCATCCCAAACTAGACCAGCTGCCAAGGCTACAGAACGTTATGTAGGCCTATTTGTCAACTTGACAATGCAATTAAACATTCAAATTTGGTTCTGCCTCCTTGCCTTCTTTTTAAGATTTTTCCCATTAAGATTACATTGTGACAAACAACCCCATGGTGTGTGACAACCGACCCCTTGATGGGGTTGGTTGTCACAATGTGTCAGAGTGTCTTTGATGGTAAATTACTTCTTCCTTACAATAAGTTGGAAAAAAAGAGAGACACACATTTCTAGCCAACACCTTAAGCTTCAATTTAATGTAGGAATGGCTATTGACAGATGTTTTGGTGATGAGCAATTCTCACTAGAGTAAAAAGTGTGCCTACTTACCCCGTTCTCCCCTACTTAGAAAAATTGAGGGGAGTTATTTTTTCTTTTCAAGAAGGGGAAGAGGCTCGGAACCAATTCTTCCTTGTCTATTCTGAGAAGTTTGGTAAGGGACCATTTGGGTTATTGATAGTAACTAATTGATGAACCAGGTTGGACAAAAAGCATCGAGTTGAGGTTTTGAACTGTTGGAACAACTTAACTTGACTATTTGTGTTGCAAAATCACCATTGTTATAAAAATTTGAAGGAATTCAAGTTTATATAACTTTGGTTGAAAGCTCGGCCATCAGTCAAGGATTTAAAAGTTGGCAGACAGTGAACAAACTTTTATACTTGATAGCACTCCAAATAGGATCTCTTGTGGATCAACCAAATATACTGTTGGAACAACTTAACTTGACTATTTGTGTTGCAAAATCACCATTGTTATAGAAATTTGAAGGAATTCAAGTTTATATAACTTTGGTTGAAGGCTCGGCCATCAGTCAAGGATTTAAAAGTTGGCAGACAGTGGAGCTTTGAAAAACCTGAAGATGAGAATACTCCTGATCTCTTGTGGAACAACAAAATAAACTGTTGGAACAACTTAACTTGACTATTTGTGTTGCAAAATCAGTCAAGGATTTAAAAGTTGGCAGACAGTGAACAAGCTTTGAAATAGGAGAACTCATGAACTAAATTCAATGTGAACAAAGGACATACAACACATAAGTTAAGTCTTATACTTCTCTACATATATTAACCACTTTAATGGGAGTGTAGGTACTTATTTTCCTTCCTTTCATTTTATTTTATCTTTTCTTTCTATATTGTGAACGTATAATCTTTTTATATTGATTGAATAAAATTTCTTGAAAACGCTATAAATCTTTGGCCTGAATTTTTCGTTCTGGGGTCCAGGTCAAGCAAAGATAAGCCGCAGCACGCCTGGGCTCTGCCGTCTCCTGTGTGACACCTCACCCACGCCGCCGTCTGCCTGGACCGCGGCGACGGTCCTGGAGTCTACACAGCGCTGGAGTAGTAGTGGTCGCCTCCCATCGCCTGCACGCTCTTCTGTGTTTACACCGGCCCTGACCGCACGTACCAGCTGGAGCCCACGTGACCGCTGGACGTGCCTTTGACCAATCCCGCTGCGCTCCACGGACACTCCCTTCGTGATGTCATCAACTTTGCATATCGGCCTGTTCAATGCACGGTCCATTTCAAATAAATGTTCCTCCTTAAACGATCTCTTCACAAGAGAAAAGCTGAATTTATTGTTTCTTTCGGAGACATGGCAGAGAGAGGAAGAGTTTAGTCTGTCCAGCTGTCTGCTCTGCCGTGGGGAAGCCCCGCCCTTGTCGTCGTGGAGGGGGTCTGGCTGTTGTCTATAGGGACAGTTGTACTTGCAAAGTGACACAGACCCAGGATTTTGCTTCATTTGAGTCCCAGATGATAATGGTGGGTTCTTCAAACCCTTTTTACTGTGTGTCCATCTACCGTCCTCCTGGTCCTGCTGCTGTGTTTTTGAAGGATTTTAGTGACTTTTTATCCTCCATAATAAAGTTGGAATCTGTTTTAATCCTTGGAGATTTTAACCTTCATATTGATGACAGCTCATCTTGCTCCGCAATGGAATTTTTAACATTGACTGAAGCTTTTAATTTTGAGCAACATGTTTCTGAGCCCACGCACCAGAAAGGCCACATTTTAGATTTGGTTTTTACACTTGGCCTAGACAATTTGAATGTGTCCACATGACGTTCATTTGAGCGATCATTGTCTTGTTTTGTTTGATCTGCACTTCAGCCCTGAATCTAAGCCCGCAGAAGTTAGGTCTCAGAGGCGTATTATCACTGCCAATACTGCAGATGACTTTTCTGCTAAGTTTGACCCTCTCTTGCTCATGGATTGCCTTGATGTGGACAATTTAATTCACTGTTTTACCAATCACTGTGTTAACATTCTGGATCAGGTGGCTCCTGTTAAATCAAACCTGTCTATGCAAAATAAAAAGTGCCCCTGGACAAATGAAGACACTTTGAGTCTGAAGAGACTATGTCGAAAGACTGAGCGATTGTGGAAATCCACTAACCTTGAGGTGCACAGACTTCATCTCAGGGATCTTGTGGCCTCGTACAATGACATGGTCAAAAAAGCCAGATCTGAGTATGTTCGCAAACTGGTAACAGTAAACAAAAATAACCCTAAAGTATTGTTTGACACGATTAATTCTCTTGTATGTCCTGCTGCCCCAATGACCCCTGTTTTTTCTGAAGCGGACAGCAATGCTTTGTTGAGATTTTTCACTGACAAAATTAAGTCGATCAAGGAGAAAATCCCGCCCCTTTTATGTGGAACCCCTGCTGTCATTGAGCCTGTCTCAAACTTGTGGTCCTCATTTAAGTCGGTATCTCTTAATGACATCTCAGCACTGGTGACCAAGATGAAACCCTCCTCTTGCTCATCCGATATCCTTCCCTGTAGGCTATTTGCCAAAGTGTTTGAGGTAATTGCTCCCTGGGTTACCAAAAGGTTACCAAAATGGTTAACCTCTCTCTCACTGCTGGTGTGTTTCCCGATACATTTAAGCATGCCATAGTGGAGCCTCTACTTAAAAAGACAGGTTTAGACCCAACAGTCCTCAGTAATTTCAGGCCTATTTCCAAGCTGCCATTCCTGTCCAAGATCTTAGAGAAGGTGGTCTCTGAACAGCTGTCATTTTTCCTAGATCAAAATAACATCAACGAGAAGTTTCAGTCTGGTTTCCGCAAACACCACTCTACAGAGACAGCCTTACTGAAAGTGTCCAGTGACATCATGATGTCCGCTGATTCTGGTAAATGCACTGTTCTAGTTCTCTTGGATCTATCCTCAGCATTTGACACCATCGACCACCAGATCCTGCTGAGAAGACTGAGGGATGAAGTAGGACTGTCAGGGTCAGTTCTACATTGGTTCTCCTCTTACCTATCTGGACATAGCTTCAGTGTCACAGCAAACTAGATAAGGTCTGAGTCAGATCTGTTGTGTGGAGTCCCTCAAGGTTCAGTTTTGGGTCCTGTATTATTAGGGGGCCAAGCCCGAGCAGGAGCTGGGACCGCGTTTTGCACAGCAACGCGGTTCCCAAGCCCTGCTGGGCAGGGAACCCTATTGTCTTTGTAAGGATTATTAGTATACTTACCCCCCCAAAAGTGTGTCCACAGCCCAAACCGTAAAGGGTGCAGACATGCCAATTGCATGACTAGATCCAGGTCCGTCCGGACTACGCAGACAAAAAAATTCAGACATGCCGGCCACTAGGTGGCGCTATATCAAGGAAAACGTCATAGCTCCCACACCGAACATCCCACAGTCAAAAACTTTATATCCACAGATTCACTGGAGTCAGCTGCATCTTTTGGCATAGGCCACGCCCATTTGCGTATGGAACAATTTTTCGCAAAATCGCGAAAACTGAAAAACTTATTTTTCGCTACTCCTCCCACAATTTTTGCACAATTGACACCAACCTTTGCACAAAACATCTACCGACCCACACGGAACAAACTTGTGCGAAAGAATTTTGATACGACCTTCGATGACGAAATGGTAGCGCTTTGAATATTTGAAAATTAGCTAACTTGTACTACCTTGTTCGTAAATATTCATAAATCCAAAACTGTACATCATATCGAGTCCAAATTTTAGACGTACGTTGGTGCTATCCTTATTAGCGTTCATAAAAAAAATTGGAAAATCTCGCCATAAGGAGGCGCCAAAAACACAAAAAGTTTATATCTCCTCATCCACTATAGCCTATTTCTATGCTAGTTCTTTGCTTTTTGGTCTGTAACTCCCAAACCGAACATCCCACATTCAAAAACTTTACATCCCCTGTTTCCGTGAAGAGAGGGGCCGGCGCCGCGGACGACGCCGCCGGATCCCGAGTCGCGTGGGACGCTTGGCCCCCGGTAAAAACTGCTTGCAGTTCTAGTTTTTGTTGTATTTGCTCCCCCTGGGAAGAGTCATTCAGAGATTTTCTGATGTTTCGTACCACATGTTCGCTGATGATATCCAGCTGTACTGCACGTTCAAACCAACTGAGTTCCAGAGGTTTGATTCCTTAGTTCTTTGCTTAGCAGAAATAAAGCAATGGCTAAGTGACAACTCTCTCCAGTTAAATTCAGATAAAACTGAAACACTAGTTATTGCCCCTGATAAATTAATTCCAGGGATTAACCAGTACTTGGGTGACCTAGGCCAGTCTGTTAAACCTAGCCTAAGAAACCTTGGTGTTATTTTTGACAAAGACATGTCATTAGTGCAGCACTGCAAACAGCTAACCAGGAACTGCTTTTTTCAGCTGAGGAACATCTCTAAACTCAGGCAAATGGTGTCACAAAATGATTTAGAGCTGATCATTCATGCTTTTGTGTCTTCGCGTTTGGACTATTGCAACAGTTTGTTTTCATGTTTAAACAAGAAGGAGCTGTCTCGCCTGCAGTTAGTGCAAAATTCTGCAGCGAGAATTCTGACCTGCTCTAATATGAGGACCCACATATCCCCTATTCTAAAAGCTCTGCATTGGCTGCCAGTGTCTTTTAGGACCAACTTCAAAATTCTGGTTCTAACTTTTAGAGCTTTGCATGATCAGGCTCCATCCTATCTCAGTGATCTGATTCAGCCTTACACCCCTGCTCGGGCTCTGAGGTCTGTGGAGCAGAAACTGCTAATGGTGCCACGTACTCGTTTGCGGACCAGAGGTGACCGATCCTTCCAGGCTGTTGCTCCCAAGCTCTGGAACGATCTTCCCATCTCTCTGCGTTCAATAGAGTCTGTTGACGCATTCAAACGTCAACTAAAAACCTATTTATTTGTGCAGGCTTTTGCCTAATTTGTTCTTGGGGCTGCTATGTTTTATCACTGTAATGTAATTGGCCTTTTAAATGTATGTATATTTTAATCTGTTGTTGCTTCCCATTGTGAAGCGCTTTGTGACCCTGGTCTGCGAGGGGCGCTATATAAATAAAGTTTACTTACTTACTTACTTACTTACTTACTTACTTACTGTTAGAGCCATATTTTATGTTAGTTTAAAATCTATTATTATATTAAATTAATTCCTGTTTGATTTAAGGGATGTTTATGTTTTATTCTTATTTACTTAAATATTAGATTTATGTTGGATTGACCGGAAGTATAGCCTAATTAGAGGCAGCCGGCATAGAGTGGGTGGGGCCACCAAGCAGCCAGGTTAAGAAGGAGGAAATGAGCCACTGACAGGGTGGAACAGGGGGAATCGAGACAGCTTAAACCTCACGCTCACACTCACTGAGGTCATGCTCAATAAGATGAATTAAATGTTCTGTGTTAAGGAAGAAAATAAATCATCTGAAAAGAAGCCACAAGACTCTTGAGTATAATTGAACAGAGTGTGCGAGTCCAGCGAGCGATCCCCTGTACCGTGAAAGGTTTAAGAACTAAGGTTAAAAACTGGCCACAACACTTACAAAGGGGATTAAAGACCCAATTATAGTTTGTCTTCTTGAGTTGGCATTGTAATGTATGTCTACCTTAGTCATTAACTTACACTAAGGAGTAGGGATGGGAATTGATAAGAATTTAGCGATTCCGATTCTGCTTATCGATATGATTCCTCATCAATTCTCTTATCGATTCTCATTGGGTGAGATAATAAGTACAAATTAGTTTGTTTGTATTATCTCTCTTTAATATTTGATCAGAGGTGTGTCTAGTGTGTGCCTTGAAAGATTATCAAGAGTAGGCCTACTTTAGGTTTAGGAAATTGTCAATGTTCACATTAATTGGTCCAGACAAAAAATAACGTTTGTCTTTTAAGCCCAAATGCCATTATGTGCCCTAAAAACTAAAAACACAGACTGAAAACAGTCGAGGAAGAGCTTGTGGCTTTTGGAAAATTAACAGTGCTCATTTGCACTTGAAACAAAATTCAATTGACATAATAAATACAAACAAGTCTTTTGAAAAGATAAGACCAACTATCAACTTTGTCAAATTAACCATTTTTATGCAGAAAAATCATCATGTTTGCCCTCTCAGGAAGGATTTGAGATATTTAATGTATGTTAAGTGTTATTATATGATGATTGCACGCTTACTCTGAAAGGGCAACGTGATGATGTCACTACGTTCAAGTGAAGGAACCCTTTCTTTATAGGTCCGTGGAAGGAACGCCTCAGGTCAAACAGTCCCGTTGTACGTTGTTGTTGAACTGACTGCACAGTAGTCAGTCATGTAGGCTAATCAAGAAGAGAATAAATACGCCATAAAGGCTAAAATAGAATGTATCGCTTTGCTTATTCTTCACCACGCCAGTGACGAGGAGTCACCCCTCCATCTCAGCTTTACAATGTACGCTGTTCTTATGTGCAGCGCGGTGTTTATTATATAATGGCCCGTCATCAGACACACGTAGCGAATGGTTTTATACACATCGATCGCTCCATCAAGTAATCCAAGGCAGAGCTTTTTGTATGGGCAGAGATCATTATTTTAAGTGTGTCTTACTGTCTTTATAAAGTGTCTTGTTAAACGTTTCCTTAACACCGGACCGACGAGTCCCGCTGTGCGTTGTTTTGGGTTCGTCCCCACCGCCGTGCGTAAAGGCAGCAATAACAGCTGATGAACGATAGTAAACAGCGCTAAATACATCCTTTTTGCTTTGCTTTATGCTGCTCTCGCCTTTTTATGTATCTCCCTCTTTTATCAGCCCACACCTAGGCCTACACACATGTTCATTCTCATACATTTTATGTTCAAATCCAAGTGATGGGCAATTCTGGTGCCGACTAGTAAGGCAGCGGAGCGGACGTTTAAATGTTTAACCATCAGGATCCCAGTCTGCGTGCTTGCTTGTGCGCCTGTCGTTTGACAAAATGGAAACTTTACAATTGTTGCAAGTGGCCATATTGTCACCTTTTTGCTTGAATTACAACCAAACATTAGAGCGCTTCTGCCTCGACGCCATGTTTGCTGCGTTCTGAACCAAAACAAAGCAGCGCAAGTGTGAAGTCATTTGCAACGAGCGGAACCGTTAAGCAGAACCGTTAAGCAGGCATGTTAACGATTCCAAGGAATTGGTTCACTAGGCACCGGTTCTGAACAAGAACCGGTTCTCGATTCCCATCCCTACTAAGGAGATTGATTAAAAGCTTGAGTTGATATTCTCATTTGCGACATTGTGCCATATGTCTTCTCGTAGTCACCCCAAATACTACATGAACTCTCAATTAAACAGACAACATGCACTATGCACATCTGTCTCCCTGCCACTACTATTGTATATTCCCTGCTGTTTCTTTTAGACATTCTTTAGTCATATTTTGACACTGTTAAAGAATAGATGGCAAACCCAGCTATCGAAAATGGTTAATATTTTTTTTACTTTGGATTGTTTTGCAAGTTAGGTATTCACAAATCTTTTCACATGATCAGGAGGAGTTCAATTTATACTTTTATATTTCCTTCTTAGCAGGTGAGGAACAGCAGAAACACTATGCTACACATTAGGGTTGACCTCGAATAGGCAACTTTTCACACTTTGTCTGATTTGGCTGACAATCTCACAGTCGAATAGTTGTCAAATGTGAAACAAATTATTATTTTATTATTATTATAATTTTTTTGTGGTTTTGGGTCCATAATGTTCACATATTATGTCGAAGTGAAATAAAAACTGGCACGTAATGTAGGTGACATTTTACTGAAACAAAAGATACCAAACACAGCAAGCTTAACATTTTTGTATGTGCCCTCTGTGTCATGGTTGACAGAACTTTGAGGAATTTGGGGAAAACGCCTACAGTACAGACCAAAAGTTTGGACACACCTTCTCATTCAAAGAGTTTTCTTTATTTTCATGACTATGAAAATTGTAGATTCACACTGAAGGCATCAAAACTATGAATTAACACATGTGGAATTATATACTTAACAAAAAAGTGTGAAACAACTGAAAATATGTCTTATATTCTAGGTTCTTCAAAGTAGCCACCTTTTGCTTTGATTACTGCTTTGCACACTCTTGGCATTCTCTTGATGAGCTTCAAGAGGTAGTCACCTGAAGTGTTCTTCCAACAGTCGTGAAGGAGTTCCCAGAGATGCTTAGCACTTGTTGGCCCTTTTGCCTTCACTCTGCGGGCCAGCTCACCCCAAACCATCTCGATTGGGTTCAGGTCCGGTGACTGTGGAGGCCAGGTCATCTGGCGCAGCACCCCATCACTCTCCTTCTTGGTCAAATAGCCCTTACACAACCTGGAGGTGTGTTTGGGGTCATTGTCCTGTTGAAAAATAAATGATGGTCCAACTAAACGCAAACCGGATGGAATAGCATGCCGCTGCAAGATGCTGTGGTAGCCATGCTGGTTCAGTATGCCTTCAATTTTGAATAAATCCCCAACAGTGTCACCAGCAAAGCACCCCCACACCATCACACCTCGTCCTCCATGCTTCACGGTGGGAACCAGGCATGTAGAGTCCATCCGTTCACCTTTTCTGCATCGCATAAAGACACGGTGGTTGGAACCAAAGATCTCAAATTTGGACTCATCAGACCAAAGCACAGATTTCCACTGGTCTAATGTCCATTCCTTGTGTTCTTTAGCCCAAACAAGTCTCTTCTGCTTGTTGCCTGTCCTTAGCAGTGGTTTCCTAGCAGCTATTCTACCATGAAGGCCTGATTCACACAGTCTCCTCTTAACAGTTGTTCTAGAGATGTGTCTGCTGCTAGAACTCTGTGTGGCATTGACCTGGTCTCTAACCTGGCAACAACCCAATGACTTTTTCTCCCTCAACCAAGCATCTCCCCCTGGTTTCAGCTACATCGCCAAACCCCGCCCTTGCCGCCGTGGCGGTGGCGGTGGCCTCGCCGTCATCCACAAACATAATTATTTGATCAGAGAACTCACCCTCCCCTCAGTATCATCATTTGAATTCATTGCTTTTAAAGCCCCCTCCTCCACGACAGTTATCCTCATCTACAGGCCACCCAAACCTAATCCCTCCTTCCTTTCTGACTTCACCGAACTCATCACATTAGCATTAACCCTCTCTCCACGCTTGCTGTTACTCGGTGACATTAATATCCACATGGACTCCCCCACCTCCAAGCTCTCTTCTGAACTCACCATTGTACTGGACAATTTCGATCTCACCCAACATGTCACCTTCCCAACCCATGACAAAGGACACATCCTCGACCTTGTCTGCTCCATCAATCTCCCTATACTCAGCCTTCACCCATGCCCCTTTCCCCTCTCTGATCACAAACTTATACTGTTCACCATCCTCTCCCCCACCCCCTGCCCCCGCCCCCTCAGAGAAATCACCTTCCGTAACCTCAAATCCATTGATCCCCACCATCTCTGTGACCTGCTCTCCTCCACCCTCCCCCTGGACTCAACCCTCAGCTCACCTGATGAGCTTACAAACCACCTTAATTATATCCTGTCTTCCTCCCTCAACACCCTGGCCCCCCTAAAAACCAAAACTGTCTCCTTTAATACTTCTTCCCCCTGGTTCACACCTGCACTCCGCAAATTGAAACAGACTGGCCGCCAACTGGAACGACTCTCCAAAAAAACTTCTCTCACAGTCCACCACCAAGCCTACAAACTCCACCTCACTGCCTACAAAGACGCCCTCACCGCTGCCAAGTCTGCCTACCTCTCTGCCATCTTCTCTGACCCCTGCCAAAACCCCAGAACCCTCTTCTCCACAGTGAGCAACCTCCTCAAACCCCGGACCAGCACCCTCTCCACCTCCTCCCCAGATCTCTGCAACTCATTCCTCCAGTTTTTCGCTGACAAAATCACCACCATCAACCATTCACTTTTCCCTGTACATGAACCCCCTGCACATTCAATGGCCCCTCCCCTACCCATTTCGCTGGACATCCCAACCCCTTCTCCCCATTGCCGTCTCTCCCACTTTGACTTGGTTACCCCTCTTGCACTCTCCAAGCTTATCAGCTCCTCCAAACCTACTACCTGCTCCCTTGACCCCCTCCCCACTCCCCTGCTCAAGTCCTGCCTCCCCGTTCTCTGCCCCTACCTCACTAACCTCTTTAACTCCTCACTGTCCCATGGAATTGTCCCCTCTGCTTTCAAATCTGCTGCTGTCACCCCCACCCTCAAGAAACCTGGTCTCGACCCCGCCTCCCTCTGTAACTACCGCCCAATCTCCAACCTCCCCTTCCTCTCCAAAACCCTTGAACGCATAGTCACCAAACAACTCCAATCCCATCTCCACGCCAATAACCTTTTTGAATCCCTCCAATCTGGCTTCCGCCCTCTCCACAGCACAGAAACCGCTCTCCTTAAAGTCTTCAATGACCTCCTCACCTCTGCCGATGCTGGTTCCCTCAACTTCCTCATCCTCCTTGACCTGAGTGCAGCCTTCGATACTGTTAACCACACCATCCTGCTCACCAGACTCAGCAACCTCGGTATCGAAGGTACTGCACTCAGCTGGCTTCATTCTTATCTTTCTGACAGATCTAACTTCATCTCCCTCCATAACCACACATCTGCCACAGTCACCGTCACACAAGGTGTTCCCCAAGGTTCTGTACTCGGCCCCCTCCTCTTCATCATTTACCTCCTCCCCCTTGGTCAGTTACTTCGCCATTTCTCAATGGACTTCCACTGCTATGCTGATGACACCCAAATTTACCTCAGTACCAAATCCCCCCACAACCCCCCCATCTCCCACATTGAATCCTGCCTGTCTTCCCTTACACTCTGGATGAAAAATAACTTCCTCAAACTCAACAGCAACAAAACTGAACTCCTCCTAATTGGCTCCAAATCCACCCTCAGCAAATTTACAACCCCCCCCACACTCACTATTGATGGCACCATGGTCTCCCCCTCCCCCCAGGCCCGCAATCTTGGCGTAATTTTTGATCCCACCCTCTCCCTTGAACCCCACATCCGTCACACTGTCAAAACCTCCTTCTATCACCTCCGTAATATTGCAAAGATTAGATCCTCCCTCACACCCCATGCTGCTGAAAGACTCATCCATGCCTTCATCTCCTCCCGCCTTGACTATTGTAATTCACTCCTCGCCGGCATCAGCACCACCTCCATCAACAGACTCCAACGTGTCCAGAATGCAGCTGCCCGTCTCCTCACTCACACCAACTCGTGGAACCACATCACCCCAGTCCTCAAAAAGCTCCACTGGCTCCCCATTTCTTTCCGGATCAATTACAAACTCCTGGTCCTCACCTACAAAGCCCTCAACCATCTGGCCCCCCCATATCTCACTGACCTTCTCTCCCCCTATCAACCCCCTCGGGCCCTCAGATCCTCCTCAGCCAGTCTCCTCTCCACCCACACATCTAAACTCTGCAGCTTTGGTGACAGAGCTTTCTCCAGGGCAGCTCCCAGGCTCTGGAACAGCCTCCCCCAACATATCCGTGACTCTGAGTCCCTCACCATCTTCCAGTCCAAACTCAAGACCCATCTCTTCTCCTCTGCCTACCCCTAGTTCACCCACCAACCCAACTTTACATGACATTTTTGTTTGTTTATTGTTTTGTTTTTGTAAAGCGCTCTGAGTGAGAGAAGAGCGCTATATAAATAAAATGTATTATTATTATTAATCTGAGCTGCTGTTAACCTGCGATTTCTGAGGCTGGTGACTCGGATGAACTTATCCTCCGCAGCAGAGGTGACTCTTGGTCTTCCTTTCCTGGGGCGGTCCTCATGTGAGCCAGTTTCTTTGTAGCGCTTGATGGTTTTTGCGACTGCACTTGGGGACACTTTCAAAGTTTTCCCAGTTTTTCGGACTGACTGACCTTAATTTCTTAAAGTAATGATGGCCACTTGTTTTTCTTTACTTAGCTGCTTTTTTCTTGCCATAATACAAATTCGAACAGTCTATTCAATAGGACTATCAGCTGTGTATCCACCTGACTTCTGCACAACACAACTGATGGTCCCAACCCCATTTATAAGGCAAGAAATCCCACTTATTAAACCTGACAGAGCACACCTGTGAAGTGAAAACCATTTCAGGAGACTACCTCTTGAAGCTCATCAAGAGAATGCAGAGTGTGTGCAAAGCAGTTATCAGAGCAAAAGGTGGCTACTTTGAAGAAACTAGAATATAAGGCGTATTTTCAGTTGTTTTACACTTTTTTGTTAAAGGTCCCATATTATGCTAAATGCACTTTTTAAATGTGTTCCAACATATCCATGCGTCCACGGTGTGCCTAGAGACTGCCAAAATATCAAAAAAAATAACAATCTCTCCTTTTCTCACTCTCCCCTTTTCTGAAACCCCCACCCCTCCCCCCAAAAACACTCCAGTCAGAATTATCCCCTTTTCTGACCTCACAAACCGTAAAGCCAGAAGCTTCCACTGTGCAGCCCACACCCCTATTTCTTATTGGTCCACGGCCCTGACAGACAGAGGGCGAGGCGTATCTGGCTTCGCTTCCGGACAGGGGGCGGGGGGAGCTCAAAGATTGTATATTTACGAGGGGACCTGCAACTCTTTTTTTAAAAATAGGCCATTGTGAGATTAGCTGAACATCAGCATAGTACAATAAATTATCTGAAAGTTTTTTTCAGCAAACAATTAAAGAAAAACGTATTAGGGACCACTAAGACCATATAATATGGTGTATAATAGAACCGAAAAGTGTATAATATGGGAGCTTTAAGTACATATTTCCACATGTGTTAATTCATAGTTTTGATGCCTTCAGTGTGAATCTACAATGTCAATAGTCATGAAAATAAAGGAAACTCATTGAATGAGAAGGTGTGTCCAAACTTTTGGTCTGTACTGTATGTATTCACTTGCTATTTGTTCATAAAATTTGTATTCAGGTTGATGCCACCTCAATCAAACTTTCAATTACCATAATGACACCCCATGTATTTATTTTCAGCTTTCAAAAAAAAAATTTATGAATGTATGAATTGAGTTACCCATAGTAGAAAAAAAATATTTTTTTCTACTATATAGTTTTTACGTTTATCATGTGGTTTTGGGTCCAATATGATAATTTATTATGTCAAAATGAAAAACTTTGGCATGATAAACATTTCTTACTGTAGTTTAGTAAGGATTAATCAAAAGTATGCAAAAACAGCCAAAATAGCCTGAGGGCTCATCTACCAGTATATATAACTGTTTTGTTAATCATTAGTTCATCATTATCCTCATATGCAGGGCCGCTGCTAAGCTTTTGGGTGCCCTAAGCTGAAATTGTCAGTGATCCCCCCCCCCCCCCCCCCACAAAAAAAAAAAAACACCAAGAAGCTCGCGTCCGTAGGGCGTGAGCAACATTTTTTTGCCCTTGCAAGATCTCTGCGACTGCTTTTTGGCACATTTGCTGTAGTGATGACTTTTTGCGAACAGCATTTACTAACAGAAAGAACAGCTTAACTTGTGAAAAAAGAAAAAAGTTGCCTAGTATCCTACTAACTGCCTTTGCAAAGGAATTGAGTGATAGGATCATAGACAGATTATGAGATAATGGGCCCCTGGGCACACACTCTTAAAGGGCCCCCCACTTGTCCCTATCCAGTCAGGTACACTGAATTTTCTACACGGATACATACAATTAATGGCAAAAACATATTAAGGAAGTCAGTCAGTGCGTTTACATGCAGACTCATAATCGGGTAACTAAACGAATAAGACCTCAACAGGACTTTTAAACTGCATGTAAACACCTTTATCCGATCTACTTCGGACACAAATCGGCACAATAACGGACAAGAGAAGTCGGATAAGAACACCTAGATAACTCGTTCATTGTCGGCTTTCTCTCTGCATGTATACAGGGATCGGACATCGCATATCGGACTTCTCGTTCTGTGCTTGTGTGCCTGCGCGTCATAGACATTATAATGTCTATGCTGCGCGTGATAGGGTTTGTCACTACACGATCTGAGGAGCCTGCACGATATGAGGACCGCATGCGCAGAACGGCCGCCATCTTGGAAAGGCCGCAGTCGCCTAGGCAACGCACGTCGGCGTCCTCACCCCCGCCCCTCCTAAAGTTCCCCGTGAGCACACACACAAAGTCCGTGGGTCAGCGGCCCCGTAACTGAATTTAATTCCAACACGTAATCAGTATCATGATTAATTGTTCTATCTTCATAACAAACTACATTTCATGAAAATCGGTTCAGAATTGAGCGAGTTACAGTCTGTTTTTAGTGCAGTCTGTGGCTCTCCAAAACACTTTGGGCTAAGCGGGCTGTCAAAGATGGCGGCCATTTTGCGCACGCGCACCTCATATCGTGCAGGCTCCTCACTTCGTGTAGCGACAGGGTTATTGACGGAAGGGAACCGGACGTGGCTCTAAAACCACTTGTTGAAAGCATGGTTGAAAGGGCTACAGCGCCACCTAGCATAGTGGAGACAGCCATGCATCGGACATTTATCCGATTTCTGAAAGGCCATGTATACTCAGACAAGTGACACGGTCCGTTCGAGTGTCTTGTTCGATATATGTGATAATCCAATCTAGTTGTGCCATGGAAACGCACTGAGTGTTTCCCACAGGATTTTGGGGTATTGTTGGAGGGACCCTGTACCTTGTTGGGTGGTCCGGGGGTATGCCCCCCCAGATTTTTTTTTACCTTTTTAAAGTAAAATGCATCAATCTGGTGCACTTTGAGAGGACATTTTAGAGGCTAGAGAGATATCAAATCCTGAGATGCAGAAGGAACATTATTTTTCAGATTTTTCTTAAACAGCACTCTTTACTCTGCAACTGTAAAAACAGTAGATTGGTCTGCAGACCCATGTTCTATGATGGAGGGGCCCATTTCAACAGATAAAGGGTGGATATGAACAATTTAGAATTCACACATATAAAGCTTATTTGTGTATGTGTGAGGGGGCCTTCAACCCCCTTAGACAGAGCTACTAATGCTGTTGTTTTTAAC
The DNA here is from genome assembly GCF_949987685.1 of Ammodytes marinus. Classification (NCBI taxonomy): domain Eukaryota; kingdom Metazoa; phylum Chordata; class Actinopteri; order Uranoscopiformes; family Ammodytidae; genus Ammodytes; species Ammodytes marinus. The sequence goes on from NC_137232.1 coordinate 651,803, forward strand.
TTGCTTTTGTATTTCTCCCCTACTAGTTGAGGGGCCCATGATGATTTCTATCTTGTTACATTTTAATGAGTACTTATATTTAGGCTATTCCTTTTTGGACCCTGTTATTGACATCAGTGTCTGAGCTCTTTGACTATGGAACATGAAAAGTTACTATCAGTATCTCTGGCTGAGGGCCCCCCTGAGCCCTTGGGCCCCTGGGCCTGTGCCCGGTGTGCCTGTGCAGTAATCCACCCCTGGATAGGTTACACAATTAAGAAAAAACAACGATGGGCCTGTTCATAACTCATTTATATATTTTTTGTAATGTAATGATTATCATGAACTTTAAAAAAAAAACTATTTTGGGGGGCCCCCTGACCATCTCTTTTTCCTTTTTAATAAAAAAAAAAAAAAATAAATATATAAAAGATTTTTTTTGGGGTGCCCCCCCCAGGAACTTGGTGCCCTACGCAGTCTGCGTACTCTGCGTATAGGGAGCGGCGGCCCTGCTCATATGTTTGTGTGGACCCCAGGAGTAGCTGATGTTTCTGCATCAGCTAATGGGGGGATCCTAATAAAATCAAAATCAAATTATCTAATGACTTATATATTACTTCTAAATCACTTATGAATCACTTATAGATGAACATTATTATAAAGTGTTACCGCATATTTTTCTGTGGAGTCTTGATTACCCAAGCTGGCTGGGCATATTAATATGCTTGACATAAAAGTAACGTTTTATTATTTTCATCAATTTCACTGTGACCCTCTTCATAATACTTCACAATACAATACATTTGAATAAAATCTTCAGAAACAAAATAATCAGTTTTCTTTTAAACTAACACTGGACAGGTGGTTCTAGCATAAGGGGCTTGATCTATCTATAACGTTTAAACAATTTCTATCCCTTTGTAAGTGAGATGACATACCTTTAGCTGCTGCTGGATGCGCTGGCGGTCCCAGGAGGATGCATTCTTTCGTATCACACTGAGGATGGGGTGCCAGTCCTCTGAGATGTCTGAGCCTTCAGTCACTGAGACCAGGACCCGCACCCGCCGCCCACTGCTGCTCCTGGGAACACCTCGCACATACAGGGAGCGCTTCCCTTCATCACTGAGAGGGTTCAGATACAAGCTGCACAAAGACAAGACACGGTAAAAATGTAGAGTGAATGGATTACATGTGCAACAGATTTTTCATTTTCATTTAACCCATTGATGACGGCTGCTGCGCGATGCCACATTGGCTCTCCTGCCTGATGCTGCATCGCGCAGCATTATTACTTTATCTAATTTTCATGGCATTCCCAGCATAGAATGCACTGTCATTGGTTCAAATACACATGAGGTGGGTTTTATTGATTTTTTTAAGACCACGTGACCACCCAAAAGTTGTGTGGTTTGCCGAAAATCATGTCAATAAAAAAAATAAAAAAATAAAACAAAATAATAAAAAAAATACGCCAGCTATGTCGGCGACAGAACAGTTAGTGGCGTTTGGTGCGCAGAATCAAGGCCTACTATAGACTACTGACGAAAATCACACAACACATTGCATCTATTTATTAACAATATTTAATAATTTTCTAATTCATCTCATTTTGACGATTTTTAGAAATATTTGTTGGTTTGTAAGCGCTAAGGGAGCATGTTTAAATGAAACCTGTGAACCTTAACTTTTAAATGTATTTTATTTCATGTTTCTATGTGCTACACAGGCTTAGATATTAAGGTTTTGGTAGACTTGACAATTCGTACTATTTTTTCAGAAAACCCTCAGGCATTAAGGACATGCATCCTAGATTGCCATAGTCATCAATGGGTTAAGGCATGATTTCAGCATGTCTCTGAAGCCTGTCCTCTAAGCTTTTCATCAGTATTCATATTCACTATCCCCATGTTACTTTGTTATGATTGACTGTTGACATGATTTTGAGAGGTTTTAAATGAATTTCCTGGCTCATGGAGATTCTGCTCCAAGCTTCATCTTATTGAATTATGTGTCATGTATGCTCATTTCCACCTGCTTATCAAATGTATCCATGCATAAGTCATTTTAAACTACATGAAAATGACTAAACCAATCAATTACCTTAAAATATGGAGTGAGAAAAAATAAATTAAATAAAAATTGGTAGTGAGAATGAGTCAAAGAGCAGGCAAGGCCCATTCAAAACATGCATTTCACAGGTTTAAAAAAACAAGACAGCTGAAGTTTATTCTAATGGCAGTGGCTAGAGAGTGGAGCACATTTTCAAAGCTGTCCGATTACTCCATTTGCAACCTATGTGTCTTATAAAGCATTAATATGATTTTGTCTATGACGGTCTCTCTATCTGTCAATAAAGCAATAAAAAAGAAATCTTAAAAAAGAAAAAGAAAAAAAAGTTGATTTCAAATACCCCTTTCCCAGCAACGGGAACCAAGTGCCAGCTCCGGGCTGGTGCTGGGGCCAGTTCACCACTGGTTTCACCCTGTGAACCGCTTCGTTTTTAAATATGGCGGGCATGAGGTTTGAGTTTGTCTGGTTGGTGAGGATAATCCCCCCCCCCCCCCCCCCGGCCCCTTACGTAGGCCGTTCACATTTTCTAGCCCAGCTTGAACCTGGGGCTGCTCTGGCACCAGTTGTTCCAGCCCGGAGCCGGCTCTCTGGCGGTGGGACACCAAAAAACTGGTTCCAACTGGCATCTAGCTCCGAACTAGCCCCGATTTTGCGTTGGTGGGAAAGGGGCATGTGGTGTTTTTGTATGTGTGTCTGTGGCTTTTTAGGAGTCAAGAATATGAACGTGTTCAGCTGCCTTACTGCAGAGTGTGAATGCTGGGGTGTTCCCTGCAGGCGTCCACCAGAGCCAGGGCAGCGTTGTCTCCGATGTTGTTATAAGCCACGTTGAGCTCCTGGAGCCCTGTGTGCTGCTGGAGCCTGTGGGCCAGCTCCAGGGCGCCCTGCTCCCCCAGCCCAGTGTGCATCAGGGACAGGTGGCTCAGGGACCGGTTCTCTGGCAAGGCCTCCAGCAGGGTGCCAGTGCCACTCTCCAGCAGAGGATTGTCACAAACTCTGAAGAACAACATTGAATTAATCAGACATTTCTGGTCCCGCACTCATGAGTCATGACACACTTTACATGCAAATGATGAAACCATAGAGAAACCTGATGTCACCATTAAAGACTGTGACTGCAGTTGACATCTAACAAAGTGTCAGAGAATGTAGGACTGATGGACATCGTATTGAGGATACAATACCACCGCACTGCTCAGTGGAAACAAGGCTATAGAGAGCAGGTTCAGCTAATGTTTACGCTGGACCCACATGTATCAGGCCCTGCTGTACAGGCTTCAGGTGCAATGAAAACATCCCTTCTTTTCTAATTTTTCTCTTGTTTATACAGAAATACATGAATAAACGTGTAGTCTTACTGTAGAGATCTGATATTACTCTTGGGGTCTAGAAGCAGATCTCTCAGGAGGATACTGGACTCAGGACCCAGTCTGTTAAACTGCAAACTATGGACAACAGAGACAGGCAGACACGAAAATCACAACACACAACACAGCATACACATGCTAGACGAGCATGGTCCTCATCCAAAGTTGATGAAGATGCACTTTAAAGCAGAGAGATAAATGTTTTAAAAAACGCCAGCTGTATTTAGAATATGGCTTTCATTATGTAATACATATATTTTTGCATTGTCAACAAACCCCACAACTTATTATACAAACAAAGCTACACTAAATAACACAAACTGCTCTCTATATAGGACAGTATAGTGGAAAACATTTAATAAAATAGAAAATAAACTTTGTGGAGCACTAATGGTATCCTCTAGAATGATCATTAAGTTAAATCAATAAAGGTATGTTTCTTTTTCTGATGTTGGCACTGATAAGATTGCATCCTATTTAGTTGTAAATGTACAATGACAATAATAAAGGCTATTCTGAATTAAACACTTCTCTCAAACAGTGTCAACAAAAACTGAACATTGGGACTATAACATATGTATTAGGGTTAAGTTTATTTATTTGTACATGTATTCCGTTCAATCAATGTTTAAAATTCAGTGCCGACAGGTAGGGCTGCACAATATATCGAATTTTCATCGCAATGACGATATTGGCTACCCACGATGACGTGTACATGAATGTGCGATATTTTAAATGTGTGCTCAGCTCAGCTGCGAAGCAAATCAATCACTCGCTGATCATGTGCCTGTCCATGCTCCAACCTGGCAACCCCAGGCTCCCCGAGAGCTGTCAATCAAAGTCCAGTGGCTCCGCCCCCAAAGTGTGAACAATGTTCTGCCCGCATAGATAGAAAGCACTCCAAGAGCCGCGCGCAGAAGCTGCTGCTTATTGCGCGAGCGAGAGCAGATATCAGCACTTGTGAAATCACATACATCCCCTTGTTAGTCTCTTTTTTGTGTGGGGCCGGATTTATAACCCATTATTACATGGCACTTTGAGAATCCTGTGTAAATCACGGCACTCTAGGGTATAATGTTTAGCGAACGGGTCACCTAAGGACCTACGTCATAGTTTTGATGGATAGACGTCCACAAACAGGGCTACTACTCGTTCAGAAAACAATGGAATACTTTTTCAACATGACTTTGCATGTATCAGGAGAGCAGGGAACACAGGAGTCATGGTTAATGTCCGACAGGACTCCAGTCAAGACGACGTTTGGCCGCATATTGACAGTTAGCTTATAACTTCAGGCTGCAGCCCACAATGTAAATGTTCGGCAGTCATTTTCTCCGTGAATTGTGTTATTGATTTTGGGGGATGGGATGATGATTTGTTAGCTAGATGGAGCTCTTTGTTAAACATATTGACCAATTACAGTTACTGTTTGTACAGTGTGCGAGTCTTGAATTGTGTTAGTAAAACAGTACCACTGTGGCTAACAGCTGAGCCGAAGCCTTCAGTCAGCTGAAGCAGACAGTCTAGCAGGGCGAGCAGACTATTCCCCCGTTGCTAGTTCGTATCCTTGATCGTTCCTATTTACTGGCGTACTGAACTACGTTTTCATTACATAAGAACCTAGTGGGTTTGCAATGACTATTCCAGTTATTAGACAAGCTCTCAGGGTTGCTAATAACTCCATACAGTCAGTGCCTTGGCGTACACACGACCTGAAGCGAAGATGAAACCTCGCGTTGCGAGTAAAGGCATGAGAGGCAGCATCAGTCAACTAACGTGTTGCTGAGTGTTACCTGCCACTTCCTGTCTCCGTCCTTTCAAATTAAAGGACTGTCTAACCCTACATTTCTCTTTCTGTGACATCACAGAAAGAGAAATGTAGGGTTAGACAGTGAGACCATAAAACACTTTTTCTGCCTTTTCTCAGGCTAGGATGATCCGATTTCAATTTTCTTTGCACATTTATACTTCATAGGATCTCCGAGTTCAATACACCTTCATATTCCAACCGGTGAAGTAGGCCTTTAAACATAAAGAAAAACACATAAATAAAACAGACTAAAAGGCATGAAAAATTTGCACAATATGTGATGTTCAGTAGGCTTATGATTAATGTATGAAACTGTGCACTCCTGTCTGCCTGACTGAGGCATCAAGAACAGCGTCAGTGTAAAAGTAATCCACCTCAATATTATCAGAATGAATTCAATAACATGCAGATAGGTTATTCTTTAATAACTAGAGAGCATATTCCAACGTTGTTGTTTTTTTAATTTGCATTCCTATATCTCCGTTTGTAGGCTATTTAAGATCCTAATTAGTTTTTTTTGTTGGTATCACTCCATGGAAAAATCCATACTTTGTTTATTAGTTGTAAGAGTGATTTTATCCGTTTTGCAAAGGAACTCCCAATATACACTCAACAAAAATATAAACGCAACACTTTTGTTTTTGCTCCCATTTTTCATGAGATGGACTTAAAGATCTAAAATTCATTCCAGATACACAATATTACCATTTCTCTCAAACATTGTTTACAAATCTGTCTAAATGTGTGATAGTGAGCACTTCTGCTTTGCTGAGATAATCCATCCCACCTCACAGGTGTGCCACATCAAGATGCTGATCTGACATCATGATTAGTGCACAGGTGTGCCTTAGACTGTCCACAATAAAAGGCCACCCTGAAATGTGCAGTTTTGTCTCACAGCAAAATGCCACAGATGCCACAAGCATTGAGGGAGCGTGCAATTCGCATGCTGACATGTCAACCAGATCTGTTGCTCGTGCATTGAATGTTCATTTCTCCACCATAAGCCGTCTCCAAAGGCGTTTCAGAGAATATGGCAGTACATCCAACCGGCCTCACAACCGCAGACCATGTGTAACCACACCAGCCCAGGACCTCCACATCCAGCAGGTTCACCTCCAAGATCGTCTGAGACCAGCCACTGAGACAGCTGCTGAAACAATTGGTTTGCATAACCAAACAATTTCTGCACAAACTGTCAGAAACCGTCTCAGGGAAGCTCAACTGCATGCTCGTCGTCCTCATCGGGGTCTTGACCTGACTCCAGCTCGTCGCCGTAACAGACTTGAGTGGGCAAATGCTCACATTCGATGGCGTCTGGCACGTTGGAGAGGTGTTCTCTTCACGGATGAATCTCGGTTTACATTGTTCAGGGCAGATGGCAGACAGCGTGTGTGGCGTCGTGTGGGTGAGTGCTTTGCTGATGTCAATGTTGTGGATCGAGTGGCCCATGGTGGTGGTGGGGTTATGGTATGGGCAGGCATCTGTTATGGACGAAGAACACAGGTGCATTTTATTAATGGCATTTTGAATGCACAGAGATACCGTGATGAGATCCTGAGGCCCATTGTTGTGCCATACATCCATGAACATCACCTCACGTTTCAGCAAGATAATGCACGGCCCCATGTTGCAAGGATCTGTACACAATTCTTGGAAGCTGAAAATGTCCCAGTTCTTGCATGGCCAGCATACTCACCGGACATGTCACCCATTGAGCATGTTTGGGATGTGCTTGACCGGCGTATACGACAGCGTGCACCACTTCCCACTAATATCCAGCAACTTCGCACAGCCATTGAAGAGGAGTGGACCAACATTCCAGAGGCCACAATTGACAATCTGATAAACTCTATGCGAAGAAGATGTGTTGCACTGCATGAGGCAAATGGTGGTCACACCAGATACTGACTGGTTCTGAGTCCCCAGACCCCCAATAAAGCAAAAAAATGCACATTTCAGAGTGGCCTTTTATTGTGGACAGTCTAAGGCACACCTGTGCACTAATCATTAGGGGTGTAACGATACACGTATTTGTACCGTACCGTGACGGTACAGGCACGTATTTGGTGTTACAGAGGTGGACCGCGGTCCGTTTGTGGCGAATGTACAGGCTTGTTTTGCGGTGTGGAACTTAAAACTTGTCGTCGGAGTTCCCCCCGGACCATTTAGCCTCTGGCTCGGCTCGCACATGCGCAGTAGCAGCCAGCGATTGAGAGTATATTAGCTCCATGGTGAGCTGAGCATGAGGGTCAGGCAGTGTTAGCAACTTAGCCGCTATATTCAACGACTTTTCAGACCCCTCTGGCGACTCTTTTTCAAAAAAAGCCACAAGCGAACAATCTAGCTACTTTTTCTGGTGTTATTGGTGACTTTTAGAGACTGTCGCTAAAGCATGTATCGCTCTTAACACTTCTAAACGAGCAGCGGGTGCTCAACGGCCACTCCCCCCCTTCCCAGAGCACTGACAGGCGGCCGAGTCCTCACGCAGCAGTCCCTCCCAGCTGCAGTCAGAGCAAGAGATACACACCTCTCCGCTCTAGTGTTCCGTTTGCATCACTATTAGCAGTTGTAGCAGCAGCGTCCCCCCCCCCCCCCTCTTTTACTGTCTATGAGTAGTGCAAATCAAAATGTTATACAGTGCTTTCGAACAGAGAGCGAACTGCATGGCGAAAGACAACAGGAAACCGGAGCGCCCCCCTGTCATTCAAATCCCGTTTGAGGGATAACTTCGGATTCCAGGTGAATTATGAAAACAGTGATAGACGTGTGGAACAATGACGGCACACAGGTTATTGTTTCACCGCGATCGCTTATGTAGGAGGCAACACGTCGAACATGCATGCGCATACTATCACCATTACTGTGAAGAAAAATGAGCTGGGCAAAACCCAGACACTATTTTCTTTTTTATACTGAACATAAACAAGCTGTCATTCAATTAATGCAGCAGTAGCACTTTTATTTGATAATTGTTATATTTATAAGAGCACTTTAGAGTTTAAGAGAGCTGCAGCAATATTTTCTTTTTTTAAAGTCAAAAAGACCCTTAAAGATGACAGCCTTTGTTTACATACCAGCTTACAGAGCCTGCTGAGCATTAACACTATATGTTTTCATTGCGATTTTAGTTTATGCTGCACCTACACTAGTATTTAATAAGTATTTTATTTATTGGAGAATTGCATTTTATTTGTATGTTACATACTGTCAGCTAGTTACTGACAGCTAAAGCTGTTCATTCTCCATTAACTATGAACCGTACCGTACTGTACCGTAACTTCAAAACCGAGGTACGTACCGAACCGTGACTTTAGTGTACCGTTACACCCCTAATAAACAAGCTGTCATTTAATTAATGCTGCAGTAGTACTTTTATTTGATAATTGTTATATTTATAAGAGCACTTTAGTACGGAGCCCCTAGGGACATGGAGGAAAAAAAAAAATTGGTAAAAAAAAAAAAAAAAAAAAAACTCGAGATCTCGAGTTCGAAGTCGAGATCTCGACTTTGCCTTCAAACCTCACTCACCGTCACCAATGGTCCATGCATCAAAGGCATATCAATTAAGGAGGAGTACTTGGAGCATTCTTTTCTGACACTAACACCAAACTACAACCTATTAGGCCTAAATCTAACGTTTATTATGCACATTGGAGATAAAAGTGACAATGCTTCACTTCATTTTGGCGCACCATGGACAGAGAGCGGAGGTCTAATTGTCAATAAATAAAGTCGAGATCTCGAGTTTGATTTATTTTTATTTTTTCGACCAACATTTTCTTTTCCTCCATGTCACTTTAGAGCTTAAGAGAGCTGCAGCAATACGTTTTACCTTTCTCCGCTTTCTCTGTGTACGGGAGGGTCAGAGTTTGCTTGGAGGACCGCACATCTTCCCGTCAAGTTTGATTTTGATAAATCACAAAGGTTGCGTACTGGGTGGCGTACGCCCTCTATTGTGCGTTCGCAGCATTGATAAATGAGGCCCAAGATATGAGCCAAGTCAAAATCTGTACCTACTCAAAACTACAGTATACCCTCAACAGCAGGAAACCAATGAGAACACCAGCAGTGTGCAGGTATGTGACCTTCTGACACTCGTGTTTTAGCTTAGCTACTTAGTAGTAGTATAACGTGCACGGTTCAGCATCATGCAAAAAAATCATCTAACCTTTCAGTGCAGTTATTCTTAGATCATAATTGCAAGCAACAGAACAGTTATTAAATGTGTCTCACTTGAGGTTATGTGTGTGTCTGAAGGCAGGCCACAACATCTGAAGCAAGTCACGAGTCAAGAGACAGGAGGATAGGTCCAGCTCTTCAAGGTGATAACTGAGGAAGACAACACAACAAAACAAAATCCTATTACAAGATGAACCATACACATTCTTTTTTTTTTTTGGCATTTTTATGCTTTATTGATAGTGTAGAGACAGAATTGAAATGGGGCAGAGAGGGGAGTGACATGCAGAGAACGACCGCGGGCTGGAATCGAACCCAGGCCCGCTGCTGGCCGAGGCCCACGGGGGGACGCCCTACCAACTGAGCTAAGGGCACCCCAACCATACACATTCTTAACATTTTGTATGCAGAGACACTTACCATTTGTTATAAACTCAGCCACATAATATAAAACTGCACTGTGCAATCTAATGTTAATGCCTCTACATGGCCACTTTCAGGTAATATGTTCATTCCTTTGGGGCGACCGTGGCTCAGGTGGTTGAGCGGGTCGGCCATTGGAGGTTCGATTCCCACCCTGCCCCTTGTGTCATGGTTGTTGTGTCCTTGGGAAAGACACTTTACCCACCTTGCCTCGTGTGAATGTGTATGACTGCTGTATGCTTGAGGTGGTGGTCGGAGGAGCCGTAGGCGCTGAATGGCAGCCACGCTTCCGTCAGTCTGCCCCAGGGCAGCTGTGGCTACTGTCGTAGCTTACCACCACCAGTATGACTGTGTGTGAATGAATGATACCTGGAACCCTGTAAAAGCGCTATATAAATCCAATCCATTATCATTAGCATTTCATTTAATACCTACCTATTCTTCTACATACAAATTTATACCGTACCGTATTTTCCGCACTATAAGCCGCACTGGACACTATAAGCTGCAGGTGTTATAATGTTTAATTACCATAAGAGTTTGTGCGCAGAGGGGATTGTCGGGAAAGAGATAGCCGCTTGAGGAAGCTCCCATATATTAACATTTCAACAAACAAGTTGCATATTTGCATAACATATTCAAGTGTTACCATTTAGTGCAGTAGGGGCGCGGAGTTTTGGCAGGGGGGGCGCGGATGTACATGTGGAAAAAATAAATAAAAAAACGTTGTTATTAACATCATGTTACACAAATGTAAGTTATCATACAAAAAAAGGAATACAATGTTTTCGTCTAGATAGTTAATCATCTGGGAGGTAATCCGAGGTTAACTGATCACGTCACGTTCACGTCCATGCACAGTGTGTATTGAGTTTATTTTTTTTTTTAAATTGGAAATGGGGCTGCCCTCAGTTGCCCAAGCACTGTGTATAGTCTACAGCCTTTTTCAGCCTCGTCTGTGGAAATAAAGATGGCTGGACAAGAGTTCTTCTGCTTCGTTCCTCTCACTGGATTTAAATGCATTCACTATATTACAGAGAAATATGTCTCATTAAAGAAAAAGAGCTCCAAGCCCAACCCAGAGGACCCTGCATATTCTATTTTAAATTAATATTTTTATGGAAAATTCATGTGTCTTTCTTCAATAGCTTCTAATTCATCCGACCCAGTGTCTCCAAATTATTTGTTCACACAAAATTTCTCATATCTAGCCTCCTAATTTTCCTCTCAAAGTGCACCAGATTCATAGCCTGGCATTCCCAGACCTGCCACTAGGCGCTGGCAAATTAAATTTGCTGCGCCTGTTGGTCTGGACACGCTCCATTGAAGCTTTTTCAAGAAGACCAGAAATCCGGGCTCACGTTTCAATTGGTTCTATCTAATATGGGCGCGCCAGAGCCCTTTATATGGTACTCTGGGGAGGACGTAACCAGATGACGACAGTGACGTGCATGCGACGTCGAAGCCGTGATAGTAAACATCTGAAATGGCTGCGGATATGTTGTGTGAGTTTGAGACTGCTTTGGCCTCGACCCTTTACGGTTTGGAAGACGGCACTCAAATCTTTCATTAGCAAGTAAGTGGAATGTTCTGTTTTGCCGACCGACCACGGCAAACGTTTAATTTAACAGTTTAACAGCTCGTGGCCAGACCCTCTATCGTTCAAGATATCAGGGTCTGGATTTCCTGGCTATGTCTACACACTATTAACAGAGCAAAACAGAGAAACTAGTTGACTATCAGTTGATTCTTAACAAATTATCAGTCGATATTCAATTAAGCATTAGTAGAGAGGTCTTAGGACTGTCAAATTAAAGTGAAAACAGTTAAGTGTCTGCAAACTATTAACAGAGCAAAACAGAGAAAATAGTTGACTATCAGTTGATTCTCAACAAACTATCAGTCGACGTTCAACTAAGCATTAGTAGACAGGTCTTAGGACTGTCAAATTAAAGTGAAAACAGTTTAGTGTCTGTAGACACTCTACAAACTAGTAACAGTAGAAAATAGAGACAAGTTTTACTCAACCGATGAGTAACACTGGATGACCGCAGAGTAAAGTTAAAAAATATATAGGCAGCATATCTGAACAGGAATGCACATTTATTTGAAGTAAATTTAACTTTTTTCAGTAGTTACACAACAAGTAGGTACACAGCAGTTACCATCAATACCTCAAAAAAACTAATGCATGTATTTATTTAGGTGTCACTTAGGCAATTTCTTAACGACAGATAGTCCAAAAATTTACATTCAAAAAGCTCAGTAAAGTTTACCATAACACTCAGCACCACTAGTTATGATACTGAGCAAACATATGTAATATATAACATCAAATCAAATCAGTTTTATTTGTATAGCCCAATATCACAAATAGACATTTGCCTCAGTTCTCATGAAGCGCTTTGTTATGGTAAGAAAAAGATATATAATTTTGTTATGGACCAGAATATCTGAAGCTCCAAGTAGCACGGGAGAAAATGGATTACGAACAGCAATGGTGAAACAAGACACACTGATTCAGCAGTTAGGGTTGACAAGTAAATGTAAAATACTTATTTTCTACTTTCTCTTCCTAGAAGTGTATATCATTGTTGATTCTCAGTGCAACATAAAAAAACAAAAAAACATAACAGTGCCATTTTTTTCATTATGGACTCAAGATAAAACAACTTAATTATCACTCTCTTGTGACCAACCACTAGTTTAACCTGGTCCTGCCACTGTTATTTGAATGAGCTCATTTGAATCATTTTTCGCTCTCTTTAGATCCAGTTGTTGGGTTACTAGCCACTCCAGACCTGCTGTACTCCTCTTCAATTGAAGCAGTTGGGCTGAAGAATCCAGGAATCTTGTCCTATCACCCAGTTGATGAACATAGCAAGAAATGATCTGAGAATTACCACAAAATAGTTAAAATGCATTTTGATTTCCTTTATCTAAATCATTATAGCATTGTGGTTCCACATTAAAACACATAATGCTTTATATTGCTTTAATTAAATATATTTGGTACCCTAATCAAATAAAATTCTCACTGAACCTTGTACAAATTGAAATTATTTTTTAAATTAAAGAAACATGTAATCTCTATGATACCCAGGGGACAAAACCCTCTTTTTTTGGAAAACAGACATGGGCTGTTGTAAAAGGTTGTTCACCAGAAATGGTATTTAGGACCTTCAAGGATCACAACCTGGGTGGACAACCTGGTCAACTACCTGCTGGAAAGCTACAGAGGGCCAAAATAGAAAATCGGAAGCATGGTTTAACCCTTCCAACTCGGAGCCCGCAATACTGCGTTCTATTGCGTTCTGTCGGTGATTTTGTTATGTTTTAATACATTATTTAACATTATTAAATCGCAGCAATGTGGTTTGAATATCTCCGGAAAGCTGGGATTCTGCCCTTTCCGGGACATATTCTCACGATAGTATACGTGACTCACAGCCAGAGATATGTTGCTGAGAGGCGCGAAAATGTATCAATCCTTTCCCTTGCGCTACTGGCTGAGCCGCTTGTCAATCAACATTTTGTGAAAACGTCATCGGCCCTTTCCCTTGCGTGATTGGTAGAGCTGCTTGCTGTCATATTTTGTGAAAAACCATCCAATCAACTCAGTGTAATCACTAAGGACCTCCCCATTACTTGTCAAACATATTTACAATCACTGAACAAAGGACTCCTATTCATGCTCCTATTTCGACTTCACCATGGCGCGGATGTTCGACAGCTGAGGCCCGCGACGAGATTCAGAGGAGCAGTGACGAGGAAGACGCCAATTCCGACATTGAGGGCTTTGACGAAGAGGAATATGAAGATGACATGGATCCATTTGAAGACGGGTAAGAGCATTTATTTGACAAAACGTCTGTTTTTGTAATGGAAGCTAAGTGTGAACATGTAAACTAGCTTGAATGTTGCGTCCGTGACATGACCGATTTTTTTTTTGGAACTGACGTGACAGAGCTGTATACTCTTGTCGCCAGCCTTCTGTTGTTTGAAAACAAGTAATAGTTTTCAAAAGGTAGAGAATAGAAATACATAGTCTTACTTTATTCTCCGCAGTGTCTGTGCATTATTGATTTAGTGGGTGCAACAATGTAGGCTAGGTTGAAAACAGTACAATCTTCCCCGTGTCTCAATTTTGTTTGCTAGCTGTCTCGCATAAATGGACACCCGCCCCGTGTGTGTGTGTGTCAATATTTTTGCGTATGAGTACGAAAATGGTGAATGAACCGGCATAGGCATTAATCGGTGGCAGTGCAGCGCTGTCTGTTGTGGGAGATGGAAAGTCGTCATTTAGTCTGGCTGAGGGGAGGAGACAGAAGTTACGAGAGAGAGAGAGAGAGAGAGAGAGAGAGAGAGAGAGAGAGAAACAAACAAACTGTAGTAGGCTATACAGCTGTTTATAAACGGGTATAATAATTTATTTTAGAAATTGCAAATGAAGCTCTGTGTGTAAATGTAAGATAGCTTGAATTTTGCATTCTTGACATTACAGGGACTGATTTCTCTATTGATAGTGTGGTACACTCAAAATCAGACCACTCTTTCAAGAGGTATTTTTTGAAAGTTTACATGTATAACCAATGATCATTTAATTTATATATTTGAGTATGTATTTATCGCTAATTATTAACGTTGAATATTTGTTGTGAGACAAAGTGTTGGTACTAGGAAACTTAAGGGCGGAACTAAAGTGTGTTGCAGTCCGGAAGCCTATGGTTGCGGGGCATTTCCGGTCCCCCGTCAGACGGATTTCGGAAAATGACAACAGGGCTCCGTTGCTTCATTCCTGTTCTAACGTATGCCTGCTTTTCAGGTTTGTACCCAGTGAAAAGCACACACATTACTATCTTGATGAATCGGAACATATTACAAACATGTTGATACACTTTGAGTGAAGTTTTATGTATGTTATGTCGAGCTATGAACTTTTTAACTTTTGAAAATTCCTTTGTTTGTTTTCGCGCCAAACGGCAATTGTGGAAAATAGCAGTTTGCCGTCCGCGGAGAATATTATTGTGACAACACACACATCGTAGAGCATGAATAAGCAGTGGTGGGCCGTCAGGGCCAGCAGGGCCTTCTCTGCTGGCCCTGTCAAAATCCAAATAATATATGTTTTTTTGTTGTTTAAAATTATATTAATTTGTGTTTAAATGTGTCTGAATTTAATAAAAAATGTCAGCACATTACAAAAATATATATATTTTTTTTGCAATATAGTTATTTTTTGTGAGGCTGAGCTGGATTTCCCAGGCATATCTCATCTAAACGCATCACAGCTATGTGGAGCAGCGGGGCCTGCACTAGAAGTATTGCTGGCCTTTCATTGAAGCTGCCGTCTCCTATTGGATAATAACGCTGACTGACGTGTCTCATCAGCCAATCAGATTTTGATGTGTAGTGACAGCCCGCCCCAAGGCCCAGCGATATCTCAGCCGCTTGCCCCCCGTGATGTCATCAGCGAAGTTTGAAACTTCGGTGCGCGCACTATTAGCATTGTGATGATGTGAGTGAACTACTATGGCCATCTTTCACACAACCTACTGCCCCCGCTGCCGATCTAGCGTGGCTATTTAAAGGTGATCGTTTAACATAGTTTAGATATAGTTTCGACAGGAATAAGCTACACATAAACTGGATGGGCTGACAACATTTTTTTGCGGCACTTCACTGACTGTAACTACGACGCTATGACTGGCTAACAGCTAGCACCGAGCGGAACAAGTTACCGGTATGTTGCTGGACCCGTCTGCTTTTTAAACCTGTGAAGGAACATGGCACATCACGGATTTTAACAGCCTTAATGGCTTATAGGATCCGAGGATGGATTTCCTCTACGTTACTTTTGGCTGTGTCTATCTGTGAAAAGATAACGTTTTTTATGGGGTTTTAAAACCATTTTGTTTGTTTGTTATGGTCCTTGTAGTAGCCTATATTGCTGGGACTTGGGCAGTAGGTGATGCTGTTTTTCATCGTTGATGCCGCTTTCTAAGCATGATATGGGAACCAACTCTCAACTACACTTCTTCTTAATATGCTGGTTGGATTGGCTGTTGTAAAATATTTGGCATAAAAGACCCTTCTTGCATGTTTCATTTTTGTTATTGAAGTGAATGCGGCGCACTGGTAATATTGTCGCTATACTAAATTGAATCCGTTGAAGTTGCGCAAGCATCCAGTGAACCCTATTACAATAACTGAATGCTTGTGTTGTGTCGTGTTATGCGTTTGCAAACAGTTGTCGAGTGACATGAAATATCTGATGGTGCAGTAGTCTTATCTGGTGTAGGATAAACAACAGTGGTGTGCGCAGTGCGCTGCTCTGTGGTTGTTGAAGATCAACTGTCAAGCTCTTCATGGAAATGCATATGCATTAGTGTATACTGTGATATTAGCCTATATTTTGTATGTGGCTGTGTTGGCTGTATCGGCACCTGACGTGTGCGTTTCTCAGTGTTTGGGGAGGAGGAGGAGGGGGGCAGGGATTGGTCGGCGTTCGCTACTGAAGGCCCTGACTGAAACCCCACGGTACGCTACTGTGAATAAGTTTACTTTGGCCCTGAACACCTGACATAAAGGTTTAAGAATATATTACATGTGATTAAGAGGTTTATGACGTTATGATAGGATATTTTAGAGTATAAGAAAAGTGTTTATATGATGTGTTAGAGCAAGGCAAGGCAAGTTTATTTATATAGCACAATTCAGACACAAGGCCACTCAAAGTGCTTTACAGGGGCAAGATTAGAATACATAAAACACATTATAAAACATTTAAAAGCAAATAAAAGAAGCAAATAAAAGCTATAGGCTTAGCCTGTCAGTTAGACAGACCTATCAACCATTGTAGTTCAGACAGTGGTTTAATGTTAATTCCCTAAGTGTTGTTTTATGTCTTAAATAGGAGAACAGTCTTTTGAATGACAAGTGTTATTGTGGTGTAAAGCCAAAGTATATTTAGGTTTGACATTTTATTTATTATATAGGAACAAAACTGTATTAAATTGCACTATGTGAGATAGCTTTAGCAACTTTAGCTTAGGTGAATTTTTACAAAAGGAGTGTGTATTTTGATATGAATTGTAATAAGAGTTGTGTATTTATGGTAATGTGAACTTAGAGTGGAGAGAAACAAGATATGTGAGCCTCACTTTTTATTGCACTTTTTGATGTTTTATTTCTAACAAGGAACCTATTAAGGGACAATTGACATTTGTACATGCACTTTGCCAGGGAAGAGTTTATATTTATATGTGATGTTTGTGATAATTGTTAATTAAAGAGACGGATTTCGGAAAATGACAACAGGGCTCCGTTGCTTCATTCCTGTTCTAACGTATGCCTGCTTGTCAGGGAATGAAGGCAAATCCGATCTCAAATCTATTTGCTACCTCTGTCCTGGCCGAGCCCCCAGTTTGTTACCGGTCCCAAGTGGCACTACTTTTGTTTGAAAATAATAGTAATAGGTGTGTATTCTGTGTAAAAGTATTTCCCTTTACAATTTACAAATAGTAGAGAATGGAAATGTTTTTGCATCGACTTTTATTACACTGTTGTTTGCAAATACAAGTTGTGAAGTTTGAATATTTTTGTTATGAGATAATGAGACTGATTTCTGTGAATCTGTGGCAGCACCAGGTCTAGGAGAAGAGGAGAACCACCCGCAAGAGGTCCCGTGTCCCAACTCCACCAGCTTCTACACACCAATTGAGCTCTTCAAATTGTGTTTCACTGCACACACTGTACACACACTCTGTAGCAACACAAACAAACAGGCTGCCAAAAAAATTGCCATGGGTAAAAAGTTTAAATGGACTGATTTGACAGTTGAGGAGTTTTATTGGACTCCTCTTTTACATGGCCTTGGTTAGACTACACCACATTGCTGATTACTGGAGGTAGAACCACAGTTTAACCTGTCAATTTGCGGCAACAGTCATGAGTAGGACAGATTTGGTGTCATCTCCTGGAACTTACACATAAGTGATCCAGATAAAGATGTAAACAATGATAGGAAGAAGGGAACGCCACAATTCGACAAACTCTTCAGGGTCAAACCTCTCCTCAATTCGATCAAAACCGCAGCAAAGACCTATTTTCATCCACACTAAAACCTGGCTGTGGATGAAAGGATGGTTGCCTCAAAGGCTAAAACCGGAATGACTCAATACATGAAGGCCAAACCTACTAAGTGGGGTTTCAAATTGTTCGTTTTGGCGGACTCAAGCATTGGCTACACCATAGATTTTAACATTTACACAGGGAAAAGTGACATCCCCTCCGGACATGGCCTCTCTTACGATGCTGTAATGTCACTTGTGCAGCCATACCTAGGGACAGGGTATCACATTTACACGGATTGTGATGCGTCCCTTTCATTACACATCCCATGGACCTTTTATATGTGGTATCAAGTCATTATTCAGTCTCATTTTGCTTAATTCCTCATATGTGGTCAAAGTAGAGTAAGAGACTATTTGTATTTTGGCAAATTTGATTTTAGTCATGTTTTTTTGCACTTCCCAACTTTTTGGGGAAAATGACAGTGCATTATAGAAGCTAATGCTTTGTAAATGGGGATAATGCTTTCGCTCAGCAGGATAGTACTCTTTTTGTTTTCATGCCTGTTCACTTTTCTTGGCTCATTTGTTGTCTGTCTGTTCTCTTCCAGTTTTCCCTGGTGGAGACAAGACGGTGTGGATCAGGTCCTTCCTCTGGCAGCATCTGAAGTCCTCCTGCATCCACACTATTCATATTTTATTTTAATATTAGCATGTTAACATTAGTCAATTATTGTATTCCTTCATGATTTTTTTGTAAGTGACATCTATTATAAAAATCGGACTTCAAATTTCAGCATTTGGCAAAATATATTTTTTTTTACATCGGTCTAGGGCAATATTGAACCTTCCTTACTGAGAGCTGAGAGTGTTCTTAACATTTTGATATGAATCACCTAGGTATTATGTTATCTACTTGCCCTCTAAAATGGTAATTTATAAAAGCATGTAAATCGAGAAAATGCCCTTAAACCTAACCCCATAAAACGTTGGGACAAAAAAAACATTTTGTCATGTTTTTTGTACTTCTCAACCTTTTTTTGGAAAAATTCCAGTGTATTTCAGAAGCTAATGTTTTGGAGAGGCAATTTCAAGAGCCAAAACAATTTGTCCTGGGGAATAAAGGTATTATTACACATAAGTTTCCACATTTTTCAAAAATCTTACTTCAAATTGCAGCATTTGTGTCAAAATATTTTTTTTCACATTGGTCTAGGACAAAATTGAAACTCCCTAATATAGAGCTGGCAGTGTTCTGAACATTTGGATATGAATCACCTGGGTATTATGTTATCTACTTGCCCTCTAAAATGGTAATTTATAAAAGCATGTAAAATCGAGAAAATGCCCTTAGATCTCAACCCAAAAAACTTTTGGACAAAAAGATCATTTTAAATCATGTTTTTTGCTCTTCCCAACCTTTTTATGGAAAAATTCCAGTACATTGTAGAAGCTAATGTTTTGGAGAAGCAATTTCAAGAGCCAAAATAACTCAATCAGATGAATAAAGGTATTATTTCACACAAATTTTGAAATTTTTCAAAAATCGGACTTCAAATTTCAACATTTATGTTAAAATATTTATTTTTTTACATTGGACTAGGGCAACATTGAACCTTCCACACTGAGAGCTGAGAGTGTTCTGAACATTTTGATATGAATCACCTGGGTATTATGTTATCTACTTGCCCTCTAAAATGGTAATTTATAAAAGCATGTAAAATCGAGAAAATGCCCTTAGGGCTCAGAGGGTTAATGTGAGGGTTTTTTTAACTTATAGATATCATCTTGAAACTTTGCCAGTTGATTACTGGCATTAAAACAATGATTTTTTGTATTGAAGTTTTTTTCAATTTCATTTGAATATCTATGCAAATTTGGCATATTTCACAAATCATGCACACATTTTCACATCTTTAAAACCAAAAATCTAGATATTGGATAAAGCCAGAGTTAAAATCTTTATTGCATTTTGACACTTTATAAGTGTGTTAAGTTTCTACATAACAAACTTCCTCTGTGAGAAATGGTGTGATAATTCTGGTTTGATAGTGGTTAGATTGACATGATTTGATAGTTTTTTTCATTACTCTGACCCAAAAATCTCAACTTCTAAATCACTTACATCAACTAAACTTTCCATAATCATTCTTAGCACTATTCTGAATGTTATTAAAGAAGGATTTTTTACACAGCCTTTTTAAATTTTATAAATCAAAAAATACTATGGACTGGTCTTAAAAATGCATTACGGCATGTTTTGAAGAAGAAAATGTCTCATAAATCAGACTATGAACAACATATGAAAAAATCCATCTTCAATAACCTACAGAATAGTGCTAAGAATGATTATGGAATGTTTAGTTGATGTAAGTGATTTAGAAGTTGAGATTTCTGGGTCAGAGTAATGAAAAAACTATCAAATCACGATATGTATACACTATCAGACCAGCATTGTCACACCATTTCTCACAGTTTGTTATGTAGAAACTTAACACACTTATATAAAGTCAAAATGCAATAAAGATTTCAACTCTTGCTTTAGCCAGGGCTGTACAGTGCGACAGTTTTGATCGCATTTGCTACTGAAATTGATCACGTGCGATGATGAATACAATTCCACTCGCACTAGTGCTAGTTGATAATGAGGAGAGGCTGTCTTTGAAACACAGAGGAGAGATGCACAACACTGCTTAGAGGGCTCTACATTAACACTCCAAATGGGGGTAAATGAGTCTTAGGCAAGTAAGTTATTGAGTCCACCCTTCACTTTGGCTGGTGAAAGATATGTGTCCTCGGGATCTGTGCTCGTGCAGCGATTCTACCGTATAAAAACTTCACCAACGGTAATAACCGGAAGGAGACGGCACATTACCGCAGTTAAGTTAGCGCGTGTGCAAACAGAACATTTCCTGTGCGCCTTCACGTTAAAAGCCTGTTACTAGCCAAACGTGAGTTGACTTTTATTTTGAAGCAGGTAAGAACAGGAAATTAGCGCTTCACAGCCCTGCAGTGGTCTAGCTAGAAAGGCAACTCATTCAGCTGCAGAGAGCAGTCAACAATAGTCTATTTAAACAAAGTTTGAAATAACTTATTTCAAACTTTGTGTAAGTTACACAATAAGCCACTGAAGAACAACTTCCAACACATTCACAACAACCTATTTAATTTATCCTAAATTGTACCAATGTGTATACTTATTTATTTAATAGGCTATGTTTAATGTTTTAAAGTTTGGTTTAACAGAAGGACATTTTCTAAAAATATGTATTATTATTAATATAATGATATGTATATACTAGGGCTGTCAAGCGATTAAAAAAATTAATCTAATTAATTACAGACTCTGTGATTAATTAATCTAAATTAATCGCATACTTTTATGACACTTTTATACCTGTTTATAAACAGCTGTATAGCCTACTACAGTTTGTTTCTCTCTCTCTCTCTCTCTCTCGCTCTCTCTCTCTCTATTTATCTCTCTCTCTCTCCGTCTCTCGTAACTTCTGTCTCCACAACAGACAGCGCTGCACTGTCACAGATGCTTATGCCAATTCATTCACCATCGTCGTACTCATAGGCAAAAATATTGAGAGAGACACACACACACACACACACACACACACACACACACGTTTACGCGGACGACGAGACGCTAGCAAACAAAATTGAGATACGTGGAGAAAGATTGAGAGATACTGTTTTGAACCTAGCCTACATTGTTGCACCCACTAAATCAATAATGCACAGACACTGGCTGCGGAGAATAAAGTAATATGTCTTCCTACCTTCATGCTTATTAAACCGTCCATAGAGCCCTCGGCCCCCTGCTTCTCTCTTTACTTTTCTCCCTTTCACCCGTGCGGGCTGTGTCTGCTTCAGGTGCAGCTCGGTGCAGCTACGCACCACTTTTGCACCGGGTCAAAGGGCATTATAGAAGTGCGATTAATCTGCGTTCATTTTTTTAATCGCGTTAATTTTTCTGTGATTGATTAATCGAAATTAACGCGTTAATTTGACAGCCCTAGTATATACACAAAATACATAGATATATATATTTTTTTTTATATTTTTATGGGGAGAAATAAGTCTGAATCAGCCAAAAATTGCAATTGGCAGGTTAGATTCTTTTGTCTAAATTGCAATCAGTGCACCCCTATTCATTCTTCTACAATTATTACCTCACACACTAGGATATAATATTAATTGAGAATCTCAAAGGAGACCAAGATGCAATTAGCGCGAAATGCAAGGGTTAAGGTTATGCAAGTTTTCGATCATACTTTGTGTGCTACCAAATTTATTTTTGTGCTACTGAATTTTTTTGCTTGCTAGCACCAGTGCTACCACCTAAAAAAATAAGCGTACAATTTAGCCAATATCTAGATTTTTGGTTTTTAAAGATGTGCACATTTGTGAGATATGCTACATTTGCATATATATTCAAAATTTTTGAGAAAAACTTCAATACAAAAAATCATTGTTTTAAAATAATCAACGTTGGCAAAGTTTCAAGATGATATCTATAAGTTAAAAAAATTCCATTTTACCCTTGCATTAAACCATGGTTCTGATTTTCTATTTCGGCCCCCTGTACCTTTCCAGCAGGTAGTTGACCAGGTTGTCCACCCAGGTTGTGATCCTTGAAGGTCCTAGATATCATTTCTGGTGAACAACCTTTTACAACAGCCCATGTCCAAAAAATCACTTTGCCCCCTAGGTATGACCATTCTTCACAACACTACATGCATAGACTCAGCTTTTGCTCACTTTAGCCTGAAATAGCAACGTGCACTTTGAATGTGGAACATGCAAACATTTATTCAAATACAGTTTAGTGTCTATAAAATCACTTTATTTAGACAGATACTTGTGAAGCTAGGCAGCGCTAGGCTCATGCTAACGTTGCTAATATAGCTAGCGCGCTAGGCGCGGCGCTAATGCTAACGTAGCTATGCTAGCGGGAGGCCGCGTCGCTAATATATATCACATTATTCTTACATACACAAAACGATATCTCACAAATACCTCAGTTAACTCACCAATTATTCCCTTTGGCTGATGGCAGCATACTTGTGACCACCACGGGTCTTTAGTGTGAAATGGGTGGGTTGGTCAAGCTGGCGTTTAGCACATAGCTTGTGCTTTTACTGTCCAGACACACATCCATCTTTTTAGCTGCCCAGGTCAGTAAAAAACGAGCCCTCTCTCTCGAAAAAGCCCTTACCTAACCACGCTGGGGCAGTTCAAGTGCTTGAAAAAAGTGGGTAATCGTAATGTCGATAAGATTCGAAAATACTTTTTTTTTTCAAATAAAGACTCCAAACATATTATCACCTTCCCAAAGTTTAAAATACACATTTATAGATGTATCTATGTTTTTTTATATAATTGTTAATATCAACAATGGCTGTATAAACCTCTTAAGATTAGAGGACCTAAATAGTCCTACATAGAGTAGTGTGCAATACAATGAGAACGTAGTGGTTACTGATAACTATAACCTGTAGGACATTATTGATAATATTGTGAGCAGAAATAATATGAAAACAATATATATTGATCTATTAAAGTTACAACGAGTAAGTCGGCACGTTGGCGACACCTTTGAACAAAAGCGGTAGTATTTTTACGACGCCAGCTGTCGTGAAGCTGTTTTCTAGCGTGTGCGCGCGTGCAAGATTCAAATAATCAGGAAGCAATATGGTGCGTGTCCGTGTGTTGAAAGTGTGGAGGGCACCGGACTCTTTTCGGCTCGGTGAGAGTGGTTAGTGACACAGCATCAACTAATGCCAGTAAGTGCTAAACACACCTGATTGCAATGAGTTGATGCATTGTCACCTCTCACGGAGCTGAACAAGTCCGTGTCCTCACACAAAGCGAATGAACGAGAGATGGCAGTTAGTTAGTATGGATCACGATGAGGTAGTGTTTATGTTGTTGTAAATAATGACTATATCAGATGAATAATGGTCATCTGATGATGCTGGTGAGGCAAAGTAAACTTTGTTTTAGTAGACTACCGCTCATTCATTTAGGAGTAAACACTGCAGTCTAGGTTCGCTCCGTGTATACGTTGCTTGGCAACGCCCTCCCGCCCGCCTATCACTCTCCCTTTTAGCTTTTCTTCATTGCATTCTCTTTTTTTTCTTTGATGGTTCAGCCCCGTTATCAGTCATTATGACGACAAACAACTGTCTCAAACAAGGCTCCCGCTCCCCTTCCCTCATCTGGAGGGATAGGCTTCTCAAATCACGTTCCTGCGCCACACTGAAATCTGCGACCAATGCAGAAATATGACCATAGAGCATGCACGCGTGAACCGAAAATCGGACTGGGTGTACGACCAGATCAAATGCAGTAATAAAAACTATATTAAAACGTCTTTCTTTGCACTGATGGTCTCGTTTGCTGTTAAAGGTAATTTAT
This sequence comes from Ammodytes marinus, assembly GCF_949987685.1. Lineage (NCBI taxonomy): Eukaryota > Metazoa > Chordata > Actinopteri > Uranoscopiformes > Ammodytidae > Ammodytes > Ammodytes marinus. The sequence goes on from NC_137232.1 coordinate 676,132, forward strand.
GATTATGAGAGGAAACATGAGGCTGTTTAAAAGATATTTAGATGTTACTCGTTGCCGCTTTAATGTGTATTTTAAACTTTGGGAAGGTGAAAATATGTTTGGAGAGACTTTATTTAGGAAACATATTTCATTTCTAACTGTATCGACATTACGATTTCCCACTTTTTTCAAGCACTTGAACTCCCCCAGCGTGGTTGGTAAGGGCTTTTTAAGCGAGAGGTCTCGTTGTTTACTGGCAGCTAAAGCGAAGGTTGTGTGTCTGGTCAGTAAAAGCAGCAGCTATGTGATAAAGACCGCTTGACCAACCCATCCATTTCACACTAAAGACCCGTGGTGGTCACAAGTATGCTGCCATTAGCCAAAGGAAATAATTGGTGAGTTAACTGAGGTATTTGTGAGATATCATTTTGTGTATGTATAATGGGATATATATTAGCGAAGCGGCCTCCCGCTAGCATAGCTACGTTGCTAATATAGCTAGCACGCTAGCTATATTAGCAACGTTAGCATGAGCCTAGCGCTGCCTAGCTTCACAAGTATCTGTCTAAATAAAATGTGTTTATAGACACTAAACTGTATTTGAATAAATGGTTGCATGTTCCACATTCAAAGTGCACGTTGCTATTTCAGGCTAAAGTGAGCAAAAGCTGAGTCTATGCATGTGGTGTTGTGTAGAATGGTCATAGAGATTACATGTTTCTTTAATTAAAAAATAATTTCAATTTGTACAAGGTTCAGTGAGAATTTTACTTGATTAGGGTACCAAATATATTTCACTAAAGCAATATAAAGCATTATGTGTTTTAATGTGGAACCACAATACTATAATGATTTAGATAAAGGAAATCAAAATGCATTTGAACTATTTTGTGGTAATTCTCAGATCATTTCTTTCTATGTTCATCAACTGGGTGATAGGACAAGATTCCTGGATTCTTCAGCCCAACTGCTTCAATTGAAGAGGAGTACAGCAGGCCTGGAGTGGCTAGTAACCCAACAACTGGATCTAAAGAGAGCGAAAAATGATTCAAATGTGCTCATTCAAATAACAGTGGCAGGACCAGGTTAAACTAGTGGTTGGTCACAAGAGAGTGATAATTAAGTTGTTTTATCTTGAGTCCATAATGAAAACAATGGCACTGTTATGTTTTTTTGTTTTTTTATGTTGCACTGAGAATCAACAATGATATACAGTCTTAGTCAACTAAAATATGTCTTAGTAAGAAATGTCTTAGTCAACTAAATATAAGCTGATTTTAGTTGACTTAATGTACAGCGTATTTAGTCGACTAAGTGTTTCTTTCTTCATTGAATAGTATTACGTTTTGAATATGCAATACAGACACAGATTTAATGGTTGTAATACAAAACATGTATTCTATTTCATTCGTAATAATCTCACATAAAATCAGTGATGGGGGGAGGGGGGGTTTTAAGAGCCTGTGCCCAGGGGGCCATTATCTCATGATCTGTCTATCAACCAACTGGATTCCACAATCTTTTTTCTTTTTGCGGGGAGCATGCACAAGCATTATTTATAAAAAAATTAAAATAAAGAAAATATTTTAAAAAAGTGGGGCCCCCACACTAGGTCTTGAAACGGGCCCCGAGATTGTTAAGGCCGCCCCTGGGCAGCAGCAGCAGCACGCAGTTGAGGTGCCGATAAAACTGAGCAACTGCGCTTTCCTTTAAGCAACAATGCTGCCGCTGTGTGTTCGGACTTCTTTTGCATCAAAGCCTTTTTGATAATAAAATGAGAGGTTTTAATTGAACGCTGTCCATGCGTCGGAGTTCATTGTAACTTACTCGGGTGAAAACAGAAACTAACGGAGGGAGGCGGCAGTTTCATAGTTAATTTCCTATATAGTTGCGCAGTCAGTTTGGGGACATGGCTCTGTGTATTCAAGCTTGAGACATAGCCTACTACAAACAGATTGCGGAACTTAGCTGCTCCCCTAGACAACGTTACGGGCAGGATATCCCTGACTATCATTTTTGTCCATCAAACCGCAGAGTTTTTCTGCACAGCGGCTCACTCCCCGCTCACACTGGCGCGGCCTGAGGCCTCCCATCGATTTTCACCGACACAGGGTTGCATTCGCTGCTTTGCACTGATTGGATTTCTTCCCAACTTGTCCCACAAAAAGAGTATTTCTGATTGGATCTCTTCTCCATTCGTCCCGCCCTAACAGTTTCGTCTTGTTCCTATTCGTAGACTATAGTGTCAGTTATATTCGTCTCAGTCTTCGTCATCATATCTGCCTTTTTATTTAGTTTTTATTTAGTTTACGTCCGTGAAAAAGGTTCGTTGACGAGTATTTTTCGTCATAGTCTTAGTCAACGAAATTAACACTGCTGCTGAATCAGTGTGACTTATTTCACCATTGCTGTTAGTAATCCATTTTCTCCCGAGCTACTTGGAGCTTCAGATATTCTGGTCCATAACAACATTATATATATTTTTCTGACCATAACAAAGCGTTCCATGAGAACTGATGTTATATATTACATATGTTTGCTCAGTATCATAACTAGTGGTGCTGGGTGTTATGGTAAACTTTACTGAGCTTTTTGAATGTCAATTTTTGGACGATCTGTCGTTAAGAAATTGCCTAAGTGACACCTAAATAAATACATGCATTAGTTTTATTGTCTTTTTTTGAGGTATTGATGGTACTTGCTGTGTACCTACTTGTTGTGTAACTACTGAAAAAAGTTAAATTTACTTCAAATAAATGTGCTTTCCTGTTCAGATATGCTGCCTATATATTTTTTAACTTTACTTTGCGGTCATCCAGTGTTACTCATCAGTTGAGCAAAACTTGTCTCTATTTTCTACTGTTACTAGTTCGTAGAGTGTCTACAGGCACTAAACTGTTTTCACTTTAATTTGACAGTCCTAAGACCTCTCTACTAATGCTTAGTTGAATATCGACTGATAGTTTGTTGAGTATCAACCGTTTTCTCTGTTTTGCTCTGTTAATAGTTTGCAGACACTAAACTGTTTTCACTTTAATTTGACAGTCCTGAGACCTGTCTACTTATGCTTAGTTGAATATTTACTGATAGTTTGTCGACAGTCATATGACAATCAACAGGGTGCCTATTGATAAAATATTCTCATCTTTATTTTTCAATGAACATATTTGATCAACAGAGGGTAGAATGTTCATTCATTAGATGTGTTCCTTGTGAGTGGGGGGAAAGTTGATCCATATGAAACGTAAGTTGAGTATTGGTTAATAACAGCAGTAGATAGTCAACTTACTAGAAGTTGACACTCAACTGATAGTTGAATATTTGTAAAGAAAATGTAGTAAAAAGTATAATGTCTGTTGCAGACTGTTTTTGTAAAAAGAAATTAACAAAATAAAATGATCCTATAGTTAACTAACACTTAGTTGAATGCATGTTACATATTTATTGACAGCTCTGTTGAGTATCAACTAACTCACTGTTGAATATCAACTAAACATCAACTAATAGTGCAACTTGTAGTTAACTTACAGTTAGTTGAATGCTTGTTTCTTATCTGTTGAAAGAGCGTTGTTGAATATCAACTAACTATCTACTAATAATACAACTAATAGTTAACCGAAAGTTAGTTGAATGCATGCTACGTGTACAAAACAACATCTACTAATAATGCAACTTATAGTTAAAGGGGACATATTATGCTAAATCTCGGTTTTAAAGGTGTATTTCCAAGGTCTACTAGAAAAGGTTTTCATGGTTTATTGTTCAAAAAACCCATTAGTTTTCTACCATTGCCCATTTCTTCATCGCCTTTTCCAGCCTTCTTTTGCCTCTATCTCAAAAGGTTGGTTTTGACATCTACCCCCCTTCGCAAAAATACTAGTCTGCTCTGACTGGTCAGATCTACATGGGCGTGCATGCACCGCCCTGCTCATTTACTCTATACCTACCTACATGGGCATGGCACACGCCCAGCTGTCAGTTTTGTTTACTTTTGGCCAATGCAGCATGGAGACCAATGTAAACATGTTAAGCTTCATTTCTACCACAAATATCGGCACACTAACCAGTTCTAAACTAAAATATGTACAACTGAATCTGTTCAGACAGGAGTCTGAGCTGAAAACTGTGAAAATGGCATCAAGATTTCTGATTTCCCTGACATTATCCTCAGGTAAATACTGTTTAATTATGTCACAGTCAATAACATAATTTGAGCTAAGTATTTATGCATAAACTCTGTAAACTGGTAACATACACCCTGTTTTACGTTTGTCTTTACAGGTCTGTGGAATTATCTACAGCCCAGTGGAGTGAAAAAGCTTTGGTTGTGAATCGATACTGAGTTGACATGTAAAAATGTACAGTAACCATAATGGAAAAGAATGTATCCTGAATCATGTCAAGATTCACTGGAAAGGCATTATCTTTTGTAAAATGTATGGTTGAAATAATTATGCTTTAGGTTTGTCAGAGCTGCAAATTATCTGACAACATTTCAATATCTAGTAGATAATGTATCATTTGTACTGTGATCACTCATTCATAATAAAGTTTTACCGTTAAAAAATGTATTGTGTTGCTTACTGTCAATGTTTGCTACCTGTAGTAAAGGATTACTTGAAACTCACATTTTCATCTTGCTGAAGATTTTCTCTGATAAAACAGTATCATTACATTTTAAAAAGACCAAAAACATCCTTAAAAATAAAGCAGTTTATTCATTGCCAGTGGAATGAAAATATGAAGTGTACATATCAAACAGAAGCAAAGCCATAACTTTTATGTAACTGTCCAGTTGTTGTTGGGCCCTGAAGAAGACCACCTGTCCCACCCAGTGAACACATCCTCCTCTGAAGGAACGGATAGTGTGACGGTCTTGGTGGCTCCGTCCGGCTCCATCAGGTCACTCAGATACCTGTAAAACATGGCACATTCAATGTTACATCATGTAGCCTAGCTGACATGTATAGGCCTACATCATACATCTGTTATGGCAAAGCTACAAAAAATTCAGTATAGCCCTGGCTCAATAAGCAACAAGTTCTGAGTGATACTGTGTGCTTTTTGAAATATAATGGACAGGAAACAAACACCAGCAGAGACAACTTACAGTATTCCTGTCAATGTGTACATTACACTGGAGATCATGTAATAGGCCCACTGCTGCTTGTACTACACACTGTCCGCAGACTTATTGCGGTGTGTACTTGAGCTATACAATCAGACAGCTAGCAGGTAGCAGGATGAAGCTATTAAAAAAATACTCTTCAGTTTCCAACACACCCTACAGTTTCACCGTCTGTTTTTCACACAGGGGCTGTCACGGCAGGACTAACGTGAGCTCACAAAAGAGCCAAATAACAGTCACTGCAAAAGACTCACAGCTCTAACCGTTAACATAAAGCTAACGGTAAAGCTAGCGGGCGCGAATGCTAACGACTAAACCCCGCATTCTCTCATTTCAGTCGGTGTTGGTTATTATAGGAGGGATAAAATAAAGCACATTACAGACATTGAACTAACAAACGGACAGAATTATTTTTAAAATAGGACTACTTACATTTCGGACGGATGGTGTCTCTCAGTCTTCCTGGCACAGTCTCCTCCACACTCCAGTAAAAAGGCTTTGATCACACTAACAGATTGCAAACCTTTGCTGGAGATAGCCTAACAAAAAATTAAGTAAATCCATTCAGCCCTATTGTGCTTCGAGGCTGGGGTGTGATGGTAGCTTGAGGTTGAGCTCACACTGCAGCTTGTTGTTGCATGAGCGAGTGGAGGCTCAGCCAGGTGTGTGTGGTTACCAACGGGGCATCTTGATTTGCCAATCAACTGCCGAGTTTCTGGTGAGCTTTCCCGTGGGAGTATTTATGATAATGAAAACCGACCGATTTCGTCATCAGTCGGTGTATTTTGGAACAAACCTTCAAATCCCCCCTTTTCCGAAATAAGTGTCCCAGAAGAAACTGACATATTTGTCTTTTTGAAGCTTGTGTGTGCTGGTAGGGACGCCAATAACCTAAACAGTGTGCCCAAACACCGGCAATGTTTGGTTTTTCATAATATGTCCCCTTTAACTGACAGTTAGTTGAATGCATGCTAAATATATATCAACTAACTCACTGTTGAATATCAACTAAACATCTACTAATAGTGCAACTTATAGTTAACAGACAGTTAGTTGAATCCTTGTTTCTTATCTGTTGAACAAGCTCTGTTGAATATGAACTAACAATCTACTAATAGTGCAACTTACAGTTAGTTGAATACATGTTACTTATCTGTTGAGATAGTTCTGTTGAATGTCAACTCATTCACTGTTGATATGCAACTGCATATCTACTGAAGTGATATACACTATACATTTGGATCGTTTTGAACAGTTTGTTATTAAATACAGTCATCGCTGTGTCCGTTTGATATGAAATACAGTCAGATTTATTAGTTAAATGACACAAGTGAGAGCTGAAACATCCCTACGGTAGAGCTAAGAAGGCTCTGCGGGCGCTCCGGACCAACCTTACCAACGTATGACGTACGAAAGAGATTCATAGCAAAGAACGTTTCGGGAAACAGGCAAAACGTTAAGTAGGAACTCTACGTAGGGGTTACGAATGACGTAGCGTTAAGAAGGCTCTAAGAAGGCTTTGGGAAACCGGCCCCTGAACTGCACAAACAAAAGAAACAACGCAGAGAACTGGAACGCCTTCGCAATAAAACTGGACTCTCTGTACACCACCAAGCATACAAAGAGCACACCCACCTGTACCAGACTGCACTCCATGAAGCCCGCTCCACCTTCTACTCCAAGATCATCCACTCTGGCTCCTCAAACCCCCGCACTCTGTTTTCCACCATAAACAAATTCCTAAAACCAATGGACAACATCCCACACTCCTTCACCCCTGACAAATGCAATCATTTTCTATAATTTTTCCACTCAAAAATTGGAAAAAATACACAGCAAGCTAACCACCTCCTCTCCCACCTCCCCTGACCCGAAACTCTCAGACCCCCTTCTTGCAGACCAAAGTTTTTCCTCATTTTCACCCATAACAGCATATGACCTCACCAAAATGCTATCTGGCATCAAACTCTCCTCCTGCCCCTTGGATCCCATCCCCTCTACCCTTGTCAAAGCCTGTCTCTCCAACCTTACCCCACTCATCACTGCCATTTTAAACTCCTCCCTCACCTCTGGTACGGTACCCCATTCTTTCAAACTTGCTGCCATCACACCAATCCTCAAAAAGCCCGGCCTGGACCCTGAAAACCCTGACAATTTCCGACCCATTTCAAACCTCCCATTTCTCTCCAAACTACTTGAACGTTCTGTCGCCATACAGCTCAAACAACATCTCCACTTAAACCAACTGTATGAAACAATCCGGCTTCAGAACTCACCACAGCACGGAAACAGCTTTACTCAAAGTTACCAATGACCTCCTGCTCACATCTGACTCTGGCTCACTCAACATTCTCCTCCTCCTCGACCTCAGCGCCGCCTTTGACACCATCGACCACACCATACTCCTCAGTCGCCTGCAATCATGCATTGGCATCACCGGCTCCGCACTTTCCTGGTTCAGATCATACCTTTCAGACAGATTGCACTTTATTTCCATCAACAATTGCAAATCCATAACCACCCCAGTCACACATGGTGTCCCGCAAGGTTCCGTACTTGGTCCCCTTCTGTTCATCCTCTACATTCTTCCCCTTGGCCACATCATACGCCACCACGGACTACAATTCACTGTTACGCCGATGACACCCAGCTTTACATCTCCACAGCAACCATCACTCCTGCCATTCTCTCCACCCTCACAACCTGCCTTACTGCAATAAAAACCTGGATGAACAACAATTTTCTCAAACTCAACTGCAATAAATCGGAAATCAACATCATTGGCCCCGAATCCTGCCTCCCCTCCACCCAAGATTTCTCCCTTTGCATTGATGGACACACAGTCACTCCCTCCCCCCTGGTCCGAAACCGTGGAGTCATCCTAGATCCTACTCTCTCCTTCAAATCCCACATCAAGAACATCACTAAAATATCTTTCTTTCACCTCCGTAACATTACACGCCTTCGACCCACTCTCTCCCCCTCCACTGCAGAAACACTCATTCATGCCTTTGTCACCTCCACCTACAAAGCCCTCAACAACCTTGCCCCCCCCCACCCCCCACCTTACTGACCTCCTCAAACAACACTCCCCCACTCCCCAACTCAGATCATCAAACACAAACCTTCTGACCCCCATCACAAGATCAAAACACCACACCCTAGGAGACAGACCTTTTGCCATTGCTGCCCCAACCCTCTGGAACTCCCTCCCCCCAAACATCCGAAACTCAGACTCAATAAACTCATTCAAAAGCCAACTCAAAACTCACCTCTTCAAGAAAGCATATGACACCTGACTCTATTTTGAATTTGTTTTGTATCTTGTTTTCGTGTTTTTTTCTTTTCTTTATGTATATTCTATGTGATGTAAAGCGTCTTTGAGTGACCTCCAAAAAAGCGCTATATAAAACCTATTATTATTATTATAATAATTGAAAGTAAGTCTCTAGCCCATTCCTGTGAGGAGTTATGTATTTTTAAAGAAATAACAAAAATGCTCAAACAAGGAAAAAATTATACACTTTAAAAAATAATAATAATAAAAAAACATGTATAGGGGAGAGTGGCCTAAGTTGTGCAACTTTTCACTCAAAGTGACTTTAAAGTAAGGCCTTGACAGTAAAGTCTCCAACTCAAATATGTACATATATTTCAGGGTGTTGTGCATCCCTGGCAATAAACACTTTGGATCTGGAATAAACTGTTGAAGAAATATAGCTTTCGGAAAAAAAGTTGTCTTGATGCACAACTTGCCCCCGGTGTGGTGTAAGTTGTGCGGTTGGAGAGAATACCATGGGGTGAATTGTGCCATTGATATATATCTCATAAACTGTAATGCAAGACAAATCCATTAGACAATCACTTATTTAAGGTGTATTTAAAGTAAATAGTTGACAAAGATTGAAGGACAATTTTCTTAAACAAGGCCTAGCAGATCTAATGGTTTTACCTGCAAAGCTCACAATGACAAAGTCACCATCATCATCTTTCTGGCCATCTGAACTCTCATCAGTGGTGTCGTTAAGTGGAATGGAGATGTCACTCTCTTCTGAGCTACTGTTCACAATCACTTTCTTTTGGTGACCAGCGTATACAGCCATGCCACTGGCACAACTCTCAGAAATGTACTTTGCACTAGTTGCTCCGTGCTTGTGGAACCAACTGCCACCTGACAAATGTGATTCCCCTACATTTCTGTCTTTAAATCAAGGCTCAAAGCCCATATGTACACCCTGGTGTTTCCTCCCCATTAACTATCTTACCTCTGCACTACTATCTGTGTTTATGTGGATGTATGGGCTTTACGTCTTTTATTTTGGTTATTGTTATTTTACCTTCATTGTTTACCTACTGAATGCACTATGTACAGCACTTTGGACAGTGCAAACTGTCATAAATACATTTTACTTACTTACTTATAACTCACCCAGGCCCTTTTGCACAAATCACCCCAATCCCAGAAATTTGGATAATAAGCATGATGCAGCAATTTAGGGCTGACATCGTGCTAATTGTATAGACTCAAAATGTTGCATACCAAAGCACTAAAACATGTGTCAAATGTTTTCAAACTTGTCTATAATTATTCAGACACAATAATCAAAAAACCTTGATCATGGAAATTTTACTTTGAAAGGCAAAACACAGTTTTTTGAGCTTAAATGTGCTTATATCTTATTCCTTGTGTCTCCCTTCTTTACAGGATGAGACAAATGGATGGCTCTTCTTAAATATGTGGTCACATTTCCAATTTCTTCCACAGTTTTCTAGAAACAAGGGGTGGCACAACTTCCAAAATGCACAACTTAGGCCACTCTCCCCTATATATATTTTTTAGTGCTGCACAATGAATTTACTAGCAAGCGCGATCTATGCTTGTGCATGGTCATAACTGCGCGAAAGTCCCCGATTTTTGCGGTAAATAAATGTTTACGTGTCTCCAAGCATTTCTGTATCAGCTGCTCTGTGTGTGTATGTGTGGGTGTGCCGCATTGCGTGCGCGACCGCAACACACGTAACTACGTTATGCACTCCGCGCTGCTCTATGGGGATATTTAGGATTCAGGTACAGGAAAGTTTAAGACTCCACATCACCGTGGCAACACAACCTAGTATTAAACAGAACAGGAAAGCCGGATGAATGCACGAGTGATGGCCCAGAAACATTTCAGTAAGTTTAAAGATTGTGACACACTGTTACTATCTTTGACATTTGGAGATATGCATTTAGTTATTTTCAAGGGGAAAAAACATTGTAATTATTATTTCAACTATTACGTTATTTTTAAAACAGCATGCTAGTGTAGGCCTTCAAGATTTTTTTTTACATTTTCAGTGCTGCTTTATTTTTATGTTTTAAATTGGGAAATACATATTCCAAAACAATAAATTACCTCTGTATTTAATTTATCTGAAATCCTTTTTCTTTCCCATATTGCTTGAAACCTGTGGCCTGCTTAATCATGTGGAACGTCCTTGTTAAGTAGATTTCCTTTGATTGGGCTTACTTAGCAAACTGATTATCACAGGTGTCTGCAGGGCCGCTGCTAAGCTTTTGGGTGCCCTAAACTGAAATTGTCAGTGATGCCCCCCCCCCCCCACGGATTATGAGATAATGGGCCCCTGGGTTTACACTCTTAAAGGGCCCCCCACTTGTCCCTATGCAGTCAGGTACACTGAATTTTCTACACGGATACATACAATTAATGGCAAAAACATATTAAGGAAGTCAGTGTTTCCCACAGGATTTTGGGGTATTGTTGGAGGGACCCTGTACCTTGTTGGGTTGTCCGGGGGTATGCCCCCCCAGAATTTTTTTTACCTTTTTAAAGTAAAATGCATCAATCTGGTGCACTTTGTGAGGACATAGAGACTAGAGAGATATCAAATCCTGAGATGCAGAAGGAACATTCTTTTTCAGATTTTTCTTAAACAGGCAGCACTCTTTACTCTGCAACTGTAAAAACAGTAGATTGGTCTGCAGACCCATGTTCTATGATGGAGGGGCCCATTTCAACAGATAAAGGGTGGATATGAACAATTTAAAATTCACACATATAAAGCTTATTTGTGTATGTGTGAGGGGGCCTTCAACCCCCTTAGACAGAGCTACTAATGCTGTTGTTTTTAACTTGCTTTTGTATTTCTCCCCTACTAGTTGAGGGGCCCATGATGATTTCTATCTTGTTACATTTTAATGAGTACTTATATTTAGGCTATTCCTTTTTGGACCCTGTTATTGACATCAGTGACTGAGCTCTTTGACTATGCAACATGAAAAGTTACTATCAGTATCTCTGGCTAAGGGCCCCCCTGACCCCTTGGGCCCCTGTGCCTGTGCCCGGTGTGCCTGTGCAGTAATCCACCCCTGGATAGGTTACACAATTAAGAAAAAGCAACGATGGGCCTGTTCATAACTAATTTATATATTTTTTGTAATGTAATGATTATCATGAACTTTAAAAAAATATATATATATTTTGGGGGGGCCCCGGACCATCTCTTTTTCCTTTTTAATAAAAAAAAAATATATATATACAGGTCCTTCTCATATAATTAGCATATTGTGATAAAGTTCAATATTTTCTGTAATGTACTGATAAACATTAGACTTTCATATATTTTAGATTCATTACACACAACTGAAGTAGTTCAAGCCTTTTATTGTTTTAATATTGATGATTTTGGCAAAAAAGTAAAGAAAAACCAAAAATCCCTATCTCAAAAAATTAGCATATTTCATCCGACCAATAAAAGAAAAGTGTTTTTAATACAAAAAAGTCAACCTTCAAATAATTATGTTCAGTTATGCACTCAATACTTGGTCGGGAATCCTTTCGCAGAAATGACTGCTTCAATGCGGCGTGGCATGGAGGCAATCAGCCTGTGGCACTGCTGAGGTGTTATGGAGGCCCAGGATGCTTCGATAGCGGCCTTAAACTCATCCACAGTGTTGGGTCTGGTGTCTCTCAACTTCCTCTTCACAATATCCCACAGATTCTCTATGGGGTTCAGGTCAGGAGAGTTGGCAGGCCAATTGAGCACAGTAATACCATGGTCAGTAAACCATTTACCAGTGGTTTTGGCACTGTGAGCAGGTGCCAGGTCTTGTTGAAAAATTAAATCTTCATCTCCATAAAGCTTTTCAGCAGATGGAAGCATGAAGTGCTGAAATCTCCTGATAGCTAGCTGCATTGACCCTGCCTTTGATAAAACACAGTGGACCAACACCAGCAGCTGACATGGCACCCCAGACCATCACTGACTGTGGGTACTTGACACTGGACTTCAGGCATTTTGGCATTTCCTTCTCCCCAGTCTTCCTCCAGACTCTGGCACCTTGATTTCCGAATGACATGCAAAATTTGCTTTCATCCGAAAAAGGACTTTGGACCACTGAGCAACAGTCCAGTGCTGCTTCTCTGTAGCCCAGGTCAGGCACTTCTGCCGCTGTTTCTGGTTCAAAAGTGGCTTGACCTGGGGAATGCGGCACCTGTAGCCCATTTCCTGCACACGCCTGTGCACGGTGGCTCTGGATGTTTCTACTCCAGACTCAGTCCACTGCTTCCGCAGGTCCCCCAAGGTCTGGAATCGGCCCTTCTCCACAATCATCCTCAGGGTCCGGTCACCTCTTCTGGTTGTGCAGCGTTTTCTGCCACACTTTTTCCTTCCCACAGACTTCCCACTGAGGTGCCTTGATACAGCACTCTGGGAACAGCCTATTCGCTCAGAAATTTCTTTCTGTGTCTTACCCTCTTGCTTGAGGGTGTCAATGATGGCCTTCTGGACAGCAGTCAGGTCGGCAGTCTTACCCATGATTGCGGTTTTGAGTAATGAACCAGGCTGGGAGTTTTTAAAAGCCTCAGGAATCTTTTGCAGGTGTTTAGAGTAAATTAGTTGATTCAGATGATTAGGTTAAGAGCTTGTTTAGAGTACCTTTAGCTCTTTAATCAGCTGGTCAAGAACTGCAATTTTCACTTGCGCAACATCTCCAAGCTCAGACACATGGTCTCGAGCCACGAGCTTGAGATGATTGTCCACACTTGTGTGTCCTCACGATTGGACTACTGTAACAGCCTTCTAACATGCCTTAGTAAAAAAGGCTTGGCTCGTTTACAAGTTGTCCAAAACTCGGCGGCGAGGCTCCTGACCCGCACCCACAGGAGAGCCCATATTTCTCCTATTTTGAAAGCTTTACATTGGCTCCCTGTCGCATACAGAGTAAACTTTAAAATCCTGGTGCTGACGTTCAGGGCTCTTCACGGTCAGGCTCCTGATTACATTAAGGGCCTGATCCAGCCTTATGCCTCCACCAGGAGCCTGAGGTCCTCCACGCAGAATCTCCTGATGGTTCCTCGCACTCGTTTTAAAACCAGAGGAGACAGATCTTTCAAGGCTGTTGCTCCTCGTCTGTGGAATGACCTGCCCCAGTCCCTGCGCATTCTGGACTCTGTGGATATTTTTAAGAGTCAGCTTAAGACGCACTTGTTCAAACAGGCTTTCTAGATCCATGTCTATGTACTCTGTATTATATTGTATAGTATTATATTTTGTACGTTCTTAGGAAACTCTTCTTTGTAACAGACTCTGTATATGTGTCGTTTTATTGTGTTTTTTTTAATGTGAAGCGCTTTGTGACCCTGGTCTGCGAGAGGCGCTATATAAATAAACTTTACTTACTTACTTACCTTTTCATGATATGCTAATTTTTTGAGATAGGAATTTGGGGTTTTCATGAGCTGTATGCCAAAATCATCAGTATTAAAACAACAAAAGACCTGAAATATTTCAGTTGGTGTGCAATGAATCTAAAATATATGAAAGTTCAATTATTATCATTACATTATGGAAACTAATCAACTTTATCACAATATGCTAATTATATGAGAAGGACCTGTATATATATATTTTATTTTTGGGGTGCCCCCCCAGGAACTTGGTGCCCTACGCAGTCTGCGTACTCTGCGTATAGGGAGCGGCAGCCCTGGGTGTCTGAGATTGATTTCAATGATCAAGAGCATCTTGTCAATGATTGTATTCCTCTGTGATTTTCTATTCTTTTCTATACATATGAAATCTATTGCATGATGTCCGTCCTGGGAGAGGGATCCCTTCCTCTGTCACTCTCCCTGAGATTTCGCATTTCGTTTAAATACCGTTATTAAAGCAGCTAAGCTGATGCTTCAAGCTACTGAGATGGTTCGACCCAGATCACCTGGCTGACGCGCTTGTTTTCTCTTCACTATTTGCTTTCTTGAGTTGTAAATAATATCATCCGAACTTCTTCTTGTGTAGCATACAATAAGTTTATTCCACCGTGCAATATTTACATTCAAAGTGCAGCTTCATAGCGATGCAAAACAATAGCGGTCAAAAACCGTTTGCCCTTCCAGGTCAAACACCTGTCAATCATCAGTTCCTGTCATGCCTTTGTAGGGCAAGATTAGACTGCCACCTAATGGCCACACAGTGCATAACAGACGGACACTTGTAGATAACATTTGGCTTCTACAACCGTTAAAAGTAAGCTAAGGGTCTGAGGGCAGAGGGTGTCATACTATACGGAATGTGAGGCAAATGTCTATTTGTGATATTGGGCTACGCAAATAAAACTGATTTGATTTGAGTTTCTCGCCTAACACTTTATTTTACAAGATCACATTGATCACACTATCTCTGCCAAACTCTAATTTTAACCAAAAGCACTTGAACACATCACCATGTAACGTGCCGTATAATGTCTCTTCTACTAATCCCAGAGGCTGTCAGTGACGTACGCTGCCTTTTTTTGACAGGTTCTTTATTTCACATCACTCACACAGGACACTCACACAGTGACGCTAATTTCAGTTAGCGTGTCAAAAGCGTTTTCCACGGTCTCGGATAGCTCTGCTACCGGTGAATGTAAACACGATCTCTTCCACAAAATGTTTTAAATCCGTCAGCAACTTACACCTAAACGAGCTAAAGACTATGTAAGATAAAAAAATGCCCTTAATTTTGGTTGCAAAAACAAATGCTGCTGCCTTCAAGCTGTAACCAATAAAAACAATTTTCACAAAAAAAAAATATTAAAGATAGACCAAAAGTGACATTGAAGAGCGATGCAATGACTGTGTGACACTGCCTATGTGTAGGCTACATCTGTTTCTGTGTCTTTACTTGACGGGTTAGCATGCATAAGCTAATACCTGCTTCCCATGGGCACTGCACTAGTAATAATAACTAGAACTGCAAGCAGTTATTAACAGGGGCCAAGCCTCCAACGCAACTCGGGTCCCGAGTGTCGTCGACCGCGGCGCCGGCCGCTCACTTCACAGAATCCAGGGTTTGTAAAATTTTGAATGTGGAATGTTCGGTTTGGGAGTTATAGACCAAAAAGAAAAAAGATGCAGAGAAATAGGCTCAAATGGATAAGGAGATAGGGGAGAGTGGCCTGAGTTGTGCCGGTGGGGAAGTTGTGCCACCCCTTGTTTCTAGAAAACCGTGGAAGAAATTGGAAATGTGACCACATATTTAAGAAGAGCCATCCATTTGACTCATTCTGTAAAGAAGGGAGACACAAGGAATAAGATATAAGCACATTTAAGCTAAAAAAAAAACGGTGTTTTGCCTTTCAAAGTAAAATTTCCATGATCATGGTTTTTTGATTATTGTGTCTGAACAATTATAGACATGTTTGAAAACATTTGACACATGTTTTAGTGCTTTAGTATGCTACACTTTGAGTCTATACAGTTAGCACGATGTCAGCCCTAAACTGCCGCATCATGCTAATTATCCAAAATTCTGGGGTTGGGGTGATTTGTGTTATAAGTAAGTAAGTAAGTAAAATGTATTTATAAAAGCACATTTATGACAGTTTGCACCGTCCAAAGTGCTGTACATACAGTAGTGCAGGGGTGGCCGAGCCGCATGCGGCTCTTTGCCCAGCTTCGTGCGGCTCTTCAGTTCATATCAAATTATGTGATTATAATTTTTTTTTTTTTATACTTTTTTTTTTGTGTGGGCCTATGTGTGTGCATGTTCGCAAACGTTTCATGCGGCTCTTACGTTCGTTTTACATGTTGTCTATTATTTCATTTTTTATTTTATTAATGTGTAGGCCCTATGTGTATGCCTGTTCGCAAATGTTTAATTGAGGACGCAACATAACGTTCGCAAACGTTTGGTGCGGACGCAACATAAAACTGCCTGCTCAGCTTGGAGGGAGGTTTTCCGTGAGTAAACTATTTGTGTCAAGTTCGCTCCGAAACAGAGTAGGAGAGTTCATATTTTTTGTTGAACGTTATGGCAGGCCATTCTGCCTTATATGCCAGGTGTCATTTGCGCATTTCAAGGCTTCAAATCTTCGGCGCCACTTCAGCTCTCTCCATGCTAAAAGTAAGTCCCACAAAGCAACATGCATAGTAAGAGAAAAACGCTATTTTAAATTGTTATATTTTTGTTTGTGGACTTAGTTGAACTGAGAGTTTGTGTGTGAGGCAGTGCACACAATGTTCATTGTTGAAAATGACTGCCCTGTCGTCTTTAGTACTGTAGGAGTCCAGTCCCGTCATTATCACAGGGGCGGCCTTAACGATCTGGGGGCACGTTTCAAGTCCTAGTGTGGGGCCCCCTGTTTTTTTTATTTTTTTTTATTTTTTATAAATAATGCTTGTGCATGCATGTGCAAGCTCCCCGCGAAAATAAAAACGCCCCCCCCCCCCCTGAAATCTTACTGGCCACCCCAGTGCCCCCCCCCCCCAGTTCAAATGTTATTTTTTATTTTCATTTTATTTTTTTAATTAAATTTTTTTCCTGATATGTATCCTAGTTCAGAGATGATATGTATTTTTTTTACTTTCTTAACTTTTTTTGATTGGTAGTTGCCAAGTTCATCACACAAACACTCCAATCCACTGATATGAGATCAGTTTTCAATTTTCAATTACTAAATTAATGGTAGGACTGTGGCCACTAGAACTGGTCTCTGGTCAGCAAAGGTCTTGAAAACAGCATAAGTGTGCTTGTGACATGCGTGCCACCCATGCATGTGTATAGGCACATGTCCCAGCAGATTTTTGAAATCTGAATAAAAAAATTAAAGTTTGTAGTTAGCGAGTGTAACATGTTCTTAGCAAGGACAGACTTTCATAAATAAAGGTTTATTTTTTTAGCAAGATATTTGGTCAAAAGCTAGTGGTCATCCGTCCCTCTGTGCAGTTGTTAAGCATCTGGCTGCTAGCAAGTTATGTTGTCTTGCTAATTTTACTATTCATCTGAGCTGAAATAAATATTGACTTTTTCCTTTATTATTTTTGCCAGAATGCACCAGAATGCTTAGATTACATGTTAAAAACACAAAAAAAATCTTCTGGGGGGGGATGCCCCCAGACCCCCCTTCAGGGGTTTAGTTTTCTGACAAACATTACAATGGATACTAACATGATTTGGGCATTTGGGATTATAAATCATCTTTGAATTGGTTGTACACCATATCACATGCTATTCATTCAGGGGTGCGATGGCCATCCCACTCTAACTCTGTGGCCCACCTTGGCCACCCCCAGTCAAAATTTCCTGGAATCGTCACTGTGTGTACCCGTGTGTACGATGTGGCTCTTTGCAGTAACACAGTAAAAAATGTGGCTCTTTGTCTCTGACTGGTTGGCCACCCCTGCAGTAGTGCATTCAGTAGGTAAATAAATAAAAATAACAATAACAAAAATAAAAATAAAAGACATAAAGCCCATACATTCACATATAAACAAAGATAGTAGTGCAGAGGTAAGATAAAAACCAGGGTGTACAGATGGGTTTTGAGCCTTGATTTAAAAGCAGAAATGGAGGGGGAATCACATTTGTCAGGTGGCAGTTGGTTCCACAAGCATGGAGCAACTAGTGCAAAGTAAATTTCTGAGAGTTGTCCAACTGGCCTACGCTGGTCACCAAAAAGAAAGTGATCGTCTACAGTAGCTCAGAAAAGACTGACATCTCCATTCCACTTAACGACACCACTGAGGGGAGTGACATGCAGAGAACGGCCGCGGGCTGGAATCGAACCCGGGTCCGCTGCTGGCCGAGGCCCTTGGGGGGGACGCCCTACCAACTGAGCTAAGGGCGCCCCCGTGGATATAAAGTTTTTAAAGACATTTTTTTGGGCATTTTTTTATGCTTTATTGATAGTGTACAGACAGAGTTGAAATGGGGCAGAGAGGGGAGTGACATGCAGAGAACGACCGCGGGCTGGAATAGAACCCAGGTCCGCTGCTGGCCGAGGCCCATGGGGGGGGACGCCATACCAACTGAGCTAAGGGCGCCCCCATGGATATAAAGTTTTTGACTGTGGGATGTTCGGTGTGGGAGTAATAGCCCTAACGCGGTTTCCTTGGTGTGGCGCCACCTATTGGCCGGCATGTCTGAATTTTTTTTATGCTAAAAGGGCAGGGTTCTGAACTAGACCTGCTATTCGGTTTGTCGGGCAAACTTACGGTTTGGGCTGTGAACACGGTTTTAAGGGACTCCGAATAATAATAATAAAAATCCTTACAAAAAGCAACAGGGCTCCATGCCCAGCAGGGCTTGGGAACCGCGTTGCTCTGCAAAACGTGGTCCCAGCTCCTGCTCGGGCTTGGCCCCCTAATAATACTGAACTATCCCTTTAAAGGTCTACAGTGAGACTGAAGATGCACAGTGCAGGGTTGAGCTAAACAGTAAGTTAGATTTAAATGGTTGAGAACAAATACTGTTTTGTGGCAGTAAATAGGGCCAAGGACTATTATTTCATTAAGGGAAATGTTAGAAGGTGAAGCTTCAGTGCCAAAGGATGTTCTTTTGTATCCACCTTTCAAATAAAAACATCATTCAGCAAAAACAAACCAGATACATCATGTACAGGTGCCATCAAAAGAAAAAATTCAAAGTTTACCTTGCAGGGGTGCATGAGAGCACAGAACTCAGTACGAAGCATTTCAGTGACGTCATACGAATGTTGCAAAGGCGAATGGTTCTGATTGAGGCCAAAACCTCTGCGGTTAATCTGGGATTCTGGAACTCATACAGAAGAACCAGCAGATCCATCAGCTCCTCTGGTGGCTGTGGCTTGCTGAGCTCTGCCATCAAATAAAATAAAAGATTATCATATTACATACTGTACAGATACATTGTATCTATACAATGCAGCGGCAGTGGTGAAGTGGGTAGGGAGATCACCCGCCTACCCGCCACATGTCGAAGTGTCCCTGGGCAAGACACTGAACCCCAAATTGCTTGCGACGGTTCAGAGGGCGCCTTGTAGGGCCCTATGATATCCGCGATAACGAAAACGCGGACGGAATCACAGAATCAGGCAATAAAAACGAAAATACTGTTAACACGGAATGCAGTGGAATTTGCCATTCTTTTGGTGAAATTCGGTTTCCATGGGAGAGGGAAACAACACGGGTGAAATTAAAGCAGAACTAGGGAACAAATTTGGTTTGGCGACATCTAAAGGCCAAAATACTGCCACGAAAAGTAGAGCCTGGCTGCAGTACCGGTAATGTAACACACGGCACCAGACCCCGTTCAGAAATCCGTCTTTTCAATGTTAATTTATTAATTTATCCATATTCGTAACTCTGGAATGTACACAACTTAATTTATTGTTAATAATATGGACTGTTTGTACATTCGGCATATAATTAAAGCATCTAAAAGCATGTAATCATGTTAATATTTTACTGTTTTTAAGTTATTAATGCCACTCGCTCCCGCTGATACACAGCACAGGGATGTCTTATAAAGGGAGTGTTGTTGCATTATGGAACGACCGCTGCGGTACAAAATTCCAGTCTCAACAATGTTTCCTACACGCAATTTTAACTCTAGTGTCTACAGCCCGTTGTTGTCATGTAGTGTAACTTGTGTTTATATGTGTTACATTATTCAACTGTTTGTATTTGTTTCAACTCACACTGCTATGTAACCACTAGATCAGGCCTTTCTTTCTGATACAATCATATAGTAACTGAATTGATTTGAAGCTCCTTTGGTGAACTTTTGTAGTAAGTTCACCATATTTAAATATGTCTACAAACTTCAAACACTCCAGAATCCAACAAAACTTCTCTGTGATGTTGGAGTGAGATTAAAGTCATACAGTGCTGCGTGAAAGTATCTGAACCCCTTGAGCCTTTTGGAATTGTATTGAGTTTAACCATTATTTGTTCATTTGAATCAATACCAGTATTTTTTATATGAAAAAACAGATGTTTGTTTATCAGTTCCACATTTTTCTTTTCCGGAAATCAATTGTTGGACCATATAAAACAAATGATTTGCCAACTTTTGTATGTGCAAAAGTTTGTGAACCCTGAGCTGCATTGCTTAAATCAAGCAGGTAAACACAATCAGGTGGGACAAAATGAGTGATGAAATGGACCAATGTAATGAGAGATCTTTAGGGAAGAAATTGGGCGACATTAGATAAAAAAAAGAGATCAAACCAGGTCAGTTTAGGCTCACCAAAGTGAACCCATACAGGTCAGACATGCCAAAAGGGAAAGGAAATCTCAGAGGATCTCAGGAATAGAATTGTGATGTTGTACCTTTGTCTGGGGACAGCCATAAATTAGTTTAAAAAAAGTTTGAGCTCCATCGGTCCACCGTGAGGCAAATCATCTACTTTAAGAGTGACTGAACATCTGCCTAGAAGTGGACTTCCTTCAAAAATATCCACAAGCGCCACAAGAAAAGTGATTTTTCAGGTTAAAGCCAACCCAAACATTACATCTGGAGATTTGCAGACCATTTGCCACCACCAATCTTCACTTAGGAGAAGCAGGTGCGCCGAGATCGTTTTCCGGCATGTGGCAGTGTCACGGCGACCACTGCCATACCATGGCTTGAGCCGTTCAGTAACGGTAATGCCAGTCCAAAAGTGATAAAATATAGTGAAAAAATTCTAAATGTCTAGTCAAGGGATGCAAAGAATAACCCGGGCGGGACGCGAACTCGGGTCTATTGTTTCATAAGTAAACTCCTTACACTAGACAGATGCTTCACTCCCGGCTATATATAGCAACCTGCCTCTGTAGTCAGGGCTAATTCTCTGTTATCGACCTGCTCAGGAGGCTATGCTAACTACCGTGACCGGAGCAAGTCCGACTGTTTTATAAAGCATCTGTCATTTCAAAAGCAACAACTAACAGATCGCACATATCCTTACAACGGAAAGGACCAGAGACATGAATAAATCAATTTATTTACGACGTTATGTTGTGATATAGTGTCAATAAAGACCAAATATATTTAGCTTTACCTGCCTCTGCCGTAAAGGCAATACCTGTCGTGAAATTATAGGGGGGAGGCGCGGCGTGCCGGTCGCAGAATACCACTTTTGGACTGGCATTACCGTTACTGAACTGCTCAAGCCATGGTATGGCAGTGGTCGCCGTGACACTGCCACATGCCGGAAAACGATCTCGGCGTCTCAGGAGAAGGTTATTTTGGTGGTAGGCAGAGTTGCGTTTTTCGCCATTACATGGCAGTTTTGGTTATGACCAAACAGTTAAATTTTCGAATAATAGAATAACAGAATAGACTTCCAAAATACTTCAGGTATCTCCAGGTGCTCTCTGGAAGGTGTGACAAGCAGTTTAGTTCTTTTTTGGGAGCAGAGGTTTCTTCAGCAACCCTCCGATGAAAGCCATGTTGACTGAGTTTTCTTCTTTATCTGTCCCAGATGCTGAAGGGTCTTAAAATCACTACATGTAATGTTTGGGCTGTCTTTTTTTTTTTTTTTTTTTCCATAAACGATTTTTATTGAATTTTCTTTTTTATGCAAACATACAAACATTTACAACAACCCCCACCCACCCCAAACAATCCTTGGACAGATGGAAATGACATTAAAAGCAAACAACAACAAAAAAAAGCAGTAAAAAAAAAACATGAGTATTTCACCTTAAAGCTGCAGTTGATAGTTTTTTCACTGTAATATTTGGCAAAACTGTCATAATAGCCATTCAGCTATATGTAGGTGAAGTGGTCTGAAAATATGTTTTCATCACTTTGCTCCACCCTGCCTCTGTGTGCTGCCCCCCAAAATTGCCACCGCTCATGAACATTTTGACCAATCAGAGCGAGGTCAGATTCTCCGTTCTTATTGGCTGTGGGACCTTGGCAACGACGTTGATGCGTCAGTTGCGTGAGCGTTCACGACCCTAGCAGTCTGACACTAGCCTACTGTTTGGTACTAGGCTACTACGGCGGACAGTGAGTAGCAATGTCTTCACAAACGAACCCTCAATTTACCATTCCCCGGATACCAACAACTAACACCGCTAAGACAGCAAAAAAACGATGAAAGACGAATGTTGAAAAGTTAACTGCTAAAAGGGAGACGGAGAGAGCTCGAAAAAAAGTACACCGGCCATGTCTTCTTGCCCTATCACGTCAAGACCTCTTTGTCGCTATATTTAGTGACTTTTCAGCCCCACTGGCGATTTTTTTTTCAAAACAGCGACAAGCAACAAATCTAGCTTTTTTTTCTGGTGTTATTGGTGACTTTTTTCGCCAAAGCAAGTATCGCCTCTTCTCAACGAGCAGTGGAAGCACTGACAGGCAGCCCGCTCCTCGCGCAGCAGCAGCCCTCCCCCCCTCCCAGCTGCGGTCAGAGCAGGAGATACACACCTCTCCGCTCTGTTACAATTAGTTTGCTATCTTGCCTGGCTGTTACAGCTACTTTTGTTAGGCCTACCAGCACACTTACAATGATTTTAAGCTAACATACATGGTATGTCTGTGATTAAAATGTATGCTCAATATGTAGGCCTACGTATGTAGTTATCATTACTAATATTTAATCACCTCGGAATCGGACATGGTGTTTGTCTCATGTCAATGTAACTGAATTCACATGAACGTGCATAGCTGTCGTTCGGAGGGAGGAGCTACAGCAGGTAGAGCGTTGGGAAAGAGCCGTTGGGATCCCAACGGCTGAAAACGGCTGAAACTCTCAACTGCAGCTTTAATATAGACAATATAAGAGAAAAAAGTAATAGAAATCTAATCATTGGGAAGCAACTTAAGTTTATTAAAGTGAGAAATTAAGAGGCGCCACCTACGATCAAATTTGTACAGAGAGCCTCTCAGGGAATATTTAATTTTTTCTACCTTAACAAAGAACATAACATCTTTCAACCATGAAGATGAAAGGGGAGGCTTTGGAGATTTCCACTCAAAAAGTATTCTTCTCCGAGCTAGAAGAGAGGAGAAAGCAATAACATCTGCTTGCGCACTCGAATAAGTAGAAGGCACCAAGGGGACCCCAAAAATGGCTATATAAGGACATGGTTGAAGATTTAGCTGCAGGACGTCAGATAATGTTTTGAAGACAGAACACCAAAAATTGTTCAGTCTTGGGCAGAGAAAAAACATATGACTGTGGTCAGCCGGGGCAAAGCCACACCGGTTGCAACTATCGTCTACGTCAGGTTATATTTCTGCCAATTTGGCTTTAGAAAAATGGATCCTATGAAATACCTTAAACTGTATGAGCCCAAGGCGAGCACAGGATGAAGTTGAGCTCATTCTGTCGATTGCCTTAACCCACCAGTCATCTGTGAAATCCACATTTAATTCTCTCTCCCATGCAACCTTAGCTTTGAGCACAGGTGTGTTATTGAGCGACATAGGACCGCTATATACCCGGGATATAAGAGCCTTCTGATCGGAACCTAATTTAAGTAATTCATCCCAGGGCAAAGCGGGGGGTGGAGAGGGAAACGAAGGATACTGCGTGCAAATGAAGTGTCTTATTTGTAAGTAACGAAAGAAATGCGAACGTGGCAAACCAAATTTTTTAACCAGATCTGTAAAGCTGGAAAAAACTCCACTTTCATATAAATCCAAGAGCGAATTAATGCCTTTTGCTTTCCACAGAGAGAATGATGCATCTAAAACAGGGGGGAATAGGTGGTTACCAACTATGGGAGCAAGTATAGACGGGGATGAGAATTTGAAATGACGCCGGAACTGATACCAGATCTTAAGGGAAGCCAACACAATTGGGTTTTTGGTGTGCTTGGACGGGACAGTTGGAAGAGGGGAACACAACAACGCCGAAAGAGATGATGACAAACAAGACTTTGATTCAATGGACCCCCAAGAGGTGTTAACAGCATGGAACCAAAACAACAGCTTTTGAATATTAGCTGACCAGTAGTAGTACATAAAGTTTGGCAGGGCAAGGCCCCCTCCGAATTTACTAATTTCTAGTACATTCCTACTAATTCTTGGGTGTTTTCCTGCCCAGATGAATGATGTAATAAGCTTATTCAATGATTGAAAGAAGGATTTTGGTAAAAATATTGGAATGGATTGGAATAAGAAAAGAAATCGGGGTAAAATTGTGATCTTCACAGAGTTAATTCTGCCTGTCAGCGTCAGAGGGAGACTACCCCATCTCTGAAAATCAGATTTAGTCTGGTTAAGTAGGGGAGTGAAATTTGCAGCCAAAATAGCTGAGATGGACGAAGTGATATTGATCCTTAAATATTTAAACCCTGAGCGGCTAATATTAAATGGCAAATTCAACTGCTGGAGGTCAGAGGGGGGAATGTTAAGAGGGAAAACACTCACTTTTCTGCAGATTGAGCTTATACCCGGAAAAAGAACCAAATTCATTAAGAATAGAGATAACAGACGGAATAGCCGTGGCAGGATTTGCGACTAGAGCAAGAGGTCATTCGCATATAATGACACACGATGTTCGATTCCTTCACGATAGATTCCCTGAAGTAGGGGGGAAGAGCGCAGGGCTATGGATAGTGGCTCGATAGCTAGCGCAAATAAAAGCGGACGGGGGAGCCCTGTCGGGTCCCGCGTGATAATGGAAAATAATCAGACCGAGCGTCCCCAGTGCAAACACTTGCCTGGGGGTCAGTGTATAGAAGACGAATCCATGAGCTAAAGCGGTCACCAAAACCAAATTTTTTAAGAGCAGTAAATAAATACAGCCATTCTACTCGATCAAAGGCCTTTTCGACATCCATTGATATTACAACTTCAGGACTTTTAGAGTTTGGGGTCGAATAAATTATGTTCATTAATGTTCTGATGTTGAAGAAAGAATGACGCCCTTTAATGAATCCTGTCTGCTCCTTTGAGATGATATCCGGCATAACTGCCTCGAGACGATGTCGCTAAGACCTTGACATCAACATTGAGGAGAGATAAAGGCCTGTAGGACCCACAACAAGTAGGGTCTTTATCCTTCAATAGTAGGAGAGAGATTGATGCCTGGGTCAGGGTAGGTGGTAGAGTACCCCGTTCGATTGACTCACTATATACAGCTAGAAGACGTGGGGCTAGTTTGCTACTAAATTTCTTAAAGAACTCGGTGGGATAGCCATCAGGGCCAGGGGCTTTGTTACTTTGCATTGAGTTTATTGCATCAACTATTTCCTGTAGCACCAATGGCAAATCTAGGTTGTGTCCAATTGCAGGGTCAATAGTGGGTACATTGAGATTATTAAAAAAACGGTCCATGGTGGTGTTGTCGGATTGGGAGTCGGATTGGTAAAGAGCTGAATAAAATGTTTTGAATGTTGCATTAATATCGGAAGGGGCTGACAGGAGAGCACCGAATGGGTCCTTAATTTGAGTAATGAGACGTGAGGAAGCTTGGCGCTTTAGCTGATGGGCGAGCAAACGACTACCCTTATCGCCATGTTCATAGTAATTACTGCAAGATTGCAAAAGCATACGTTCTGCCTGCCTAGTGGTAAGCAAATCAAACTCGGCCTGCAGACCCAAGCGCTCCTTGAACAGTTCAGGACTAGGGTTACTGGCATATTGGTGGTCTAAATTAAGGATCAGGTCCGTGAGTCGAGTCCGATCAGCTTTATACAATTTAGTTAAATTGGCAGAGTAAACTATAATTTGACCTCTAAGGTATGCCTTTAGAGACTCCCATAGTAGAGAGTAAGGGCTCACTCACACTAGTGCCGTTGGCCTGTTCCGTGCTGCAGGAAGATTCAGCACGATTCCCCCCCTCCCCACTCCCCCCCGCAGGCCTGTGCTCACACTGCTTGTGGCCTGGGCACGATTGCACCTTGCCAACATCACCGTGCGCGTTTAGGATTTGGAGCGTAGTCTACTTGTAGGCTATACGACTGTTTGTGAATATTTTCATCCAGCCAAATTTGCATCATATATTCCACTTCCACATTAGAGCAACGAGAATCCTTAAGCTATTGTTTTTTTTAAAAATGTAGCCTTGACGTAATAGGTCGTGGTGGACAGTCTCATATTTGTGCAGCACGCTGTTTATTATTAATATAACGGCCCGTCATCAGACCATACGTACCGGATGGTTTTATACACATCGATCGCTCCATCAAATCCAAGTCAGAACTTTTTGTATGGGCAGAGATTGTTTTTTTAAGTGTCTTTATAAAGTTTATTGTTAAACCTTAGTGTAGGCTACTGTTTCCTTATCACCGGGCCGCGGAGTCCCGTTGTGTGTTGTTTTGTGTTCGTCTCCACCGCCGTGCGTAAAGGCAGTATTATGACAGCTGACGGGAGGAAAAAGAAAAAAATCATCTGACGAACGTGAGTAAACACGAGAACCTTTTTGCTTTGCTTTCTGTGGTCACCTATTTAGCTCTCTCCCTCTTTTATTAGCACACACCTAGGCCTACACACACGTTAATTCTCACACATTTTATGTAGCTACAAGTCCAAGTGGTGGGCAATTCTGGTGCCGACTAGTAAGGCAGCGGGCGTTAAAGGACTATGCGCATCCTTAAAGGCCCTGGCAACCCAAATCCACTAAATCCTTGTAACTATGTTATTTGGGGAGTAAAATGAATGTTAATATGTATATGAAAGGTTTTAGGAATAGCTGCCAACCCCCCGCAAACATACTTCCATGTCAGTTGGTCGAGCATTTGAAAAATCCTGATTCGAATGTCGCATGACAAGCCGTTTTCACACGCATCTCCACTCCAACATACATTGGACTTCTCGTTAGAAAATTTCAAATTCGAATTTTGGCTTGGAGTTTTGTTTTCACACGTCACGCGATTCTTAAAGACTATAAAAACAATTCTATGCCATCTCTCTGGTGCCGCGCAAGTGATACAGACTGTCTCTTTGCGCCTGAGCCTACACTCAAAGCCCCGTCTGAGCGAAGCAGCGCGCACCCCGGTGAAACACTGTGATGGTGACGTTCACAGTGAGCCCTCGCCGAGCCGCGGTGCAGAAAAACTATGTGGTTTAAGACTAAATGATCACCGGGGATTCCTGCACGTTAACGGTGTAGAGGGGACATGCTTTCACGAGCCGATTGCATGTCCCGAGCCCTGATACACAGAGACATGTCTCCTAACTGACTGCGCCGATACATGCCTCTGACACGTCGACTCACAACATAATGAGTCGAGGCTTTGAATTCAGTGCTGGGGATGTGGGGCCATTTCACGTGCCTCTTTTTCCTCTCGTCACTTCGTTCTCTATCAAAGCGCACACACCTCTGTCCGGCCGCATCTGAGTGCGCAGCCAGTGCTCCACCCGAAAATAAATAAAAAACAAGTTGGACACAAGCCCTGAAGCTGAATGATCGCTCTGGTAACGGTCAGTCCATAACTGGACGCTGAATATTAGACCCCGAATATAAAACGACCCGACTTTTTACGACGTATTCCCAGGGGGAAACCCCTTCTTATAATCGGCCCAATACGGCATGTGTCACCGCTGCATGTAACAATATTGCATTGGTGATGCATTTTTTTTTAATCAATGTAGCGAGTTATTATTTAAGTGCAGGCACAGCTTCTTTTTTGTCAGCACTCCCTTCTGAGAATATGTTTCCGCGGCTATGCCTGTAGCGTACTTCAACAGCGGGTCTCCACACTGTTGAACCGTATATCGCATCAGCTCACGTGATGAGAAACATAATCAGACTCCGTTTTCTCTCTCTCTCTATTCCCACTCCTATCCACAGAAAAATCTGATTTTAAAAATGCATATGCCTTAAATAAGATAGGGGATTTTTTGCAAGTTAAATGGGAAATAAACTAATAAGAGATAGTCTAACAATAGCCTAAATATGAGACAGAGATATTTTTATATATTTTCATTGTGACACAGACACTTGTTTCAATTAAATAGGTTGCGGTTGTGGTGGGGAAAAAATAGCATACAACTAATTGCAAAGCTAGCCTATATAGGCTAATAATAATAAGTTACTTTCTAGCAGGATGCAAGTGATTCTGAGCTGCGCTCTCAGCTGTGCCAAAGCATTCACCGTTGCTAGGGAAACCAGCTACCGTGCAGCAGTGTGAACTGCCAGTCAGGCTCATTGAGCATTTGCAACATTTTCAAGTTTGCGTTTCGTTGTGTGGTGAATCTTTGGTCTGAACTGGGCTAAACCTGCTCAGCACCGTGAGTGAGAGAACGTTCCCTTACAGAACGTTATTGACCACGCCCACACTGCCCTGCAAAATGTTCTAGACAGCAAAAAAGCAGTTTTTTTAGACGAAATTTTATAATATTTATGAAAATAAATTTTTAATTGGATAACTGTAAACAGCTTGTAGAGAAACACAATATTAATGTCATATATTTAGGTCTCTGGGTTGCCACGGCCTTTAATAAATTCACGTCAGGAACTCCGCCTGTGAGCTTGCTTGTGCGCTTGCTTGTGCGTAATAACGCCACCAAAATTTAATCGATGCGTATTTAAAGCTGGGAGGCTGGTAAGTAATCGGTTTGCAAAGAGAGCCTCTCAGGGAATATTCAAAGTTGGGAGCATACACGTTAACCAGTAAAACAGGTGTCTGCTGTATGGTACCTGTTACAATCAAATACCTTCCATTGGGATCTGAGATTGAACTACTGGGAATGAATTGTGTTCTCTTATGGATCAATATAGCCACACCCCTAGCCTTAGAGTTAAAGGTAGAGGATATGAACCTGGGGATATGAAAAGAGCATTTGTCCACATTTGTATACTCACAGCAGGCAATCGTATTTACTACGGACTCACACCCAATGTAGAGATGTAGTTAGATGCCTCAGAGACGGACCGCAACCACTTTCTCTCGCCGCTCTGGAGAGTAATGCGCAGCTTCGCAGGGAAAAGGAGAGAGGGTCGGAGACCGCGCTGATAAAGCTCAGCCATGACCCGCTTGTATTCAGCCCGCTGCTTCAAAACGTCCGTGCTGTAATCATCGTAGAACCGGAGCTTGTGGCCGTGGTATTCCAGCTCGCCTTGTTTACGTGCCTCTCTCATGATCAAGTCTTTAGTCTGGTATCGGTGGAAGCGGATGATGACGGGACGTGGTCTCTCACGGGGGCCAGGTTTGGGTGCCAAACTGCGATGAGCTCTGTCCAACTCCGGGGAAGAAGGGAGAGTTTGATTACCAAAAACCTCAACGAGAAGCTCGGAGAAAAAGGCGGTGGGGCGTGCGCCCTCAAGTGACTCTGGTAAGCCCACAATACGAACGTTCTGTCTCCTACTTCTCCCTTCCAAATCCGATAGTTTAGATTTCAGCGACTTGTTATTTTCCTGCAGTGAGGAGCATGTAGCCTCAAGTTGCTCCAGGCGTCCGCAAACAGCTTCTGCATTCTCCTCGAGATCGGTTATACGTTTCCCCTGGCCTGAGACCACGGCCTGGATATTGTCTAGCTTAGTGTCCATGCTGGCGAACGATGACTTGAACTCAGCGGCTATGGCTGCTCTATGCTGCTCAAGCAAATCCGGAATGGAAGCCGTTGAGATAGCACTCAATGCTAACGCTGTTCGAGGACATATCAGACTCTGCCGAATCTCTTTTTGCATTTTTCTTTCCTTTAGTCATTTTTCCGAATCAGTGTTAGTGTTACCGGCAATACAAGCACAAAAAAAAATCGATGAAAATAGGGTTTAGTCAGTTAAGTCTGAAATAGTTAGTGGGAGCTAGAAAGCAGTCGCACTTACTCCATGCTCTGTAACCCGGAAGTTCCCCGGGGTTGGCTTTTAACTGAAAAATCACTTTGCTTTTGGCGCTCATGGATATTTTTGAAGGAGGTCCACTTCTAGGCAGATGTTCAGTCACTTTTAGAGCTCTCCATTTGTAAATGTATTGCCTCATGGTGAACCGGTCAAACTTTTTTTTAAATATTGTATAGCTGCCCCAAGACAAATGTGCAACATCATCTCTCTTCCTTAAGTCCTCTAAGATTTCCTTTCCTCTTGGCATGTCTGACCTGTATGGGTTCACTTTGGTGAGCCTAAACTGACCTGGTTTGATCTTTGTTTTATCTAGTGCCGCCCAATTTCTTCCCAAAAGATCTCATTATATTGGTCCATTTCATCACTCAATTTGGCCCACCTGATTGTGTTTAACTGCTCGATTTAAGCAATGCAGCTCAGGGTTCACTTACTTTTACACATACAAAAGTTGGAAAATAATTTGCTTTATTTGAGTCTTTTGACTAGAAAATTGATTTCCGGATTTTTTTTTAAACTGATAAACACACACCTGCTATTTAATATAACAAATGCTGGTATTGATCAAAATGTATTAATAATGGTGAAACTAAGTATTATTCCAAAAGGCTCAAGGGGTTCACATACTTTCACGCAGCACTGTATGAATAATGTTTTAAACTAAAGTTTAACTACTTCAAACTTGAAAATAATGCATACTATACAAGCAAGTCTGAAAAGAACAGGTGTTACCTCTGACAAGGTATTTCCTTAGGGCACGTGTGATCTGGGCCACAGTGTTGCTCTGAATGCTGCAGCCAAGTTGCTGGAGAAGGACACGGTTACCATAATGCAACAGTCCTCCCATGAAGATTGGGTAGAGCTCAAAAGGATGGTCTTTGCTGTGCTGCTGTGGCTGTGGACCATGTACTCCCAGGAGGCTTTGCTCCACCTGATCCAGGACATCCTCATTGTAGCTATCCTCACTGCGGAACATCTCAGCTGCCATGGTTTTGGCTATGCTGCCTTTGCTGCGACTGCTGATTTTCTCAAAGAGCTTTGGAAAAAGCTTGATGAGGTTAAACACAGCAAAGATTCGGAGGGGGATGAACTTAGAAAGGATGCTCACGAGGGCATTGACGTCCTCACTAGCTTGACCAATGGCCACAGACACCTGCTTGGTCAGTTTCTCCAGAGCAGATTTGTTCTCTCCTAGAACCACGTACAGAGCCGCCAGGTACTCCTGCATAGCAGGGACTGCAAATACATAGCGCCTCTCATCATTTTCACTGGGTTGTTCAGGAAAATATTTGTAACTTTCGACACAAGGAGCCAGGAAGAAGTCCAGCACGTCAGTCCGGAACATGGCCAGAATGCGTAGCTCCTCATCCGTCTTGGTCTTCCCTCCAATCCATTGCTCCAGCTCCTTTTCTGAGAATGACGTGCGTTTGTACGTCACACTGTCAAATGCAAGTTTACCAACTGTGCGGACGACATACAGCATCAGAGAACTCTGCTGCTCCTGAATCGGCACCTTGGTCCCTGTGCTTGTGCCCAGCACTTCACCCCCAAAGTTGAGCCTGAGGAAGCTGGTGTATATGCCGGTCAGTGTGCGGATGGGTGCATTGGCATCTGTGAAATGGAGGAAGTGTAAGGTGGCACATGTGAGCCAGCAGTATGAGGGGAGGAAGCAGGCTGCAGCCAGCTGGCTTTCTCTCTGGAGGTTGTAGTAAAGCTGCTCCAAAAGTACCTGAGCTTCTTGATTACGTGTAGTCTCTCCACTCTGCTGCAGAAGGCGGCTGGTGAAGTATGCCCGTTGGCGGTCTGGGTCATTGAAGCCACAAATCTGTGCATAGCGACTCACATACTTCTGAGGGATACGGTCCAGGGCAGACAGTCTGGTGGTAACCAAGATGCTGGCCTGAAAAACATACCGCAGGCAGCTACTGTAACAACCATGACAAATATTGAAATGAACACGCTTTAGAAATCAGAGATCAAACATTTTCTTGACATGTTTGGAAACTTGTTATGCCTCAGATACTGGAACACAGCATCTCTGAAGAACAAATTAAGTTTGGTCCCTAATTAAAAGCCAGGTAAAACTTATTGAGATGGGGGGAAATGGCTGGGTACTATAATGGCTCATATGGATGATGTTCTAAATTAAATTAGCCAATTTCTAATTCCACCAATACAAGAACAGTCATGTCATAGCCACAACTTGATAATGTTTTCACTTTTTAAAGAGCACCTATTATGCTTTTTTGTCTTTTCTGACCTATAAATGTTGGGTAAGACTTTACATTAAGTAGACACTCATCAGCATTAATTGATGCTTAACTATTCCCTAGTTCATCCTGAGTTAATGTAGGACTCATGTAAAACTCATGGAGGACTCAGCCATGAATGAATGGTTACTCCATCAGTAATTTGGTACCGACCAAATGTGTCCAAAACACTGAGCTCTAAAAAAAAAAACGTACAGAAAGCTAGCATCCAATACGAAGATTTGTTATCTTGTCTGTTTAAAAGCGTGAAGCTGAGGCTGTTTAGTCTCCAGTCAATATTAAATAATTGATGTTACTTTGGACAGGGCACAGCATTCCACTGGATATTCATATAGTTTATAGGATAGTTATACTACTCACAAAAGGGACCTGGTCCTCTAAAGCTAGAAAGGTAATAATAAGTCTGTGCTGCATTGCAACAATAATGTGGTGACTGTCCTTTCTTCATGCCATTTAAGCAACACTCCACAATTCAAACAACTGTCATAATGGTATTTTGCACTTTGGCATGACAAATATCAAATAATACACAGTCCCCGCCAATTCCTTTACTTTTGCTGTAGGCTGGAAACATTTAGCCTGATCCAACCAGACCATCGTACTTCATTTCATTTGTACAGAAGGTCTGGAACTGCCCTATTGGCAAACGTTCACTCACTTGGAGGCGGGTGTCTGTTGAAGTTTAAAACTATTGGATCTGCCCAGTGCCACTCTGGATCAGCCAACCAATCACATAACGTTTGGTTGTGACGTATGTCACGAGCCGGTTTCTGACGGTGCGTTCCAGTTGTACTGGGAACTCGGAAATTTCCAACTTCACTAAATATTGTAGTCTATGGATCTACCGGTACCTGGCAACAGTAACTTTAGACTGTAGACTTTATTGTCCCCAAGGGGAAATTCTTCTTCACTTCATTTTGCTATGAGACAAAACTGCACATTTCAGGGTGGCCTTTTATTGTGGACAGTCTAAGGCACACCTGTGCACTAATCATGATGTCAGATCAGCATCTTGATGTGGCACACCTGTGAGGTGGGATGGATTATCTCAGCAAAGCAGAAGTGCTCACTATCACACATGTAGACAGATTTGTGAACAATGTTTGAGAGAAATGGTAATATTGTGTATCTGGAATGAATTTTAGATCTTTAAGTCCATCTCATGAAAAATGGGAGCAAAAACAAAAGTGTTGCGTTTATATTTTTGTTGAGTGTATGAGCAATTGATAAGCACAACCTAACACTTTAATTAAAAATAGTGTGATAAGAATTAGGAAGAATCCTTATACAAAGGCCTATAGATAAAATTAAACAAAATAATTAATGAATTTCAAGGGTGAAGGTCGTGATTAAACCTTGGTTTGGGACACATTTTAATTGGGGGTGTGGGGGTGCCCCACAGAAATTTTTAAACATTCAACACTTCATTTCCTGCATTCTGGTGAATTTGTTTGCATCAAGTTTATGTAAAGTAATTGACAACATTTAGGTTCCCGGTGACAAAAATGGAATAAAATAAAATGCAGCAATATCATGCATTCTGTATTGCTTTCAAATATTTATTCTCCTGTATTGTGGAAATTGGTTTAGACTGTAAAAAAAAAAAAGGAGTGATTATTCATGTCTATCATTGAGAATGTAGTGGCTGGTGGTATTTTACTAGCCTGCAATCTTAAAATATTAAAACATAATAATGTGCAAAATGAGGTTTTAATCCTCATTTACTTCCTTTAAGCTACTAGTAGTGACTGAGTGTGCAGTGGACAGAGGGAGGAAGATAGCTTTTTGATTTGTGAGAGTGATCATCGCTGACTTTAGACTGACTCCCGCTGTCTGCTCCGTGAGGCTCGAGCCCATCAGCTGAGCCAACAGCTGTCCGACACGGAGATGAAAAACGAAACTGAAACTTAACTATCCTGCTTAGACTGACTTATGGTGGAGCAACCAAATATACATGAATGAATATTGTACTAAACTGTAACACAAGTAATGAGTTGTGGAATTTGAATCAGTAGCCTACAGCAGGCTAGTGCACATTCGTCACTCATGTTAAATAAAAGTTATTGTAGTTTTTCCGAAGCATTCACAAGTTCCTAACGTTATCATTAGTGGTGGGCCGTTATCGGCGTTAACGTGCTGCGTTAACGCCAGACTCTTATCGGCGATAAAAAAAATATCGCCGTTAATCTCTTATTCCACCTCCTGTTCGGCTCAGGGGAGATGGTTCCCTCCAGGGCCGATGGCTGTTCGCCAACGGGGTGAACCCCCTTCCGTGTGTTCTCTGGTCGGGTAATAATACCCGGGGGCCGTTGTTGACACTTGAGGAGCCTTTATTGCAGGAGCGAAGCTTCTCTCACACACCCGCCGCTCTCTCTCTCCATCACTTGCCCACGACACACACCACCTGGCTGCAGGATCGCTAATGTAACACTCAGCGCCAAACCCCCTTCACAAATCTGTCTATTCAATGTTTACTTATGAATGTATCCATGTACGTAACTCTGACATGTACATAACTTAATTTATTGTTAATAATATGGTCTGTTTATAAATTCGGCATATGATTAAAGCATCTAAACGCACGTAATCATGTTAAACGTTTACTGTTTTTAAGTTATTAATGCCACTCGCTCCCGCAGATACACAGCAGAGGGAGGTCTTATATTCAGCCATTGCTAAAGGGAGTGTTGTATTATGGAACGGCCGCTGTGGTACGAAATTCCAGTCTCAACAATGTTTCCTACACGCAATTATAACTCTAGCGTCTACAGCCCGTTGTTTTCATGTAGTGTAACTTGTGTAATGTATTACATTATTCAGCTGTTGCCGTGATGTCGGCTAACGCTGATGCTAATGATAACTAGCTCTCCGTCGCACAATAGACTGTAGGTTGGTGTTGCAGCCAGCTGTTAGGTGAAGCGCTGTCCCACAGGTAAAAGCCATGGCCTGTCCAATATTCACTCTAGTCCAGCTTCTTGAAAAGTTTATAAGGACTTTATTATTTATGTAAAAATAATATTTAATGTTTCACTTGAAGCACAAAATTAATGGCTTTATTTTCTGTTATAGCCTATACCCAACAAATTTGTTTTTTCGTTTTTTTAAGCACAAAAAACAGTTCAATGTTGTGATTTTTAGCCTTATATCTGATTAAATTGTTAGAATATTATTTGTTCGCAATAATTAGACACTCGTTCTGATGACGAAATGAAAGCCACCTGGCTTGAGAAACACGTTCTCAAAGACTTACTTTGAGTCATTATTTAGGGAGCACACACATATTATGAATGAATTCAAATGAGCCATTTTAATCTAGATTAATTCCAAAATTCAATGAGATTAATCTAGTTTAAAAAAATAATCTATGCCCACCTCTAGTTATTATTAACCTCTAGGCATTGTCACCACACGGCAGCATAATACCTTTATAGGAAAACCACAACTCCATTAGCCCTGCTCTTTTCTAATTATTGTCATTTCTTCATAGATAAACAGTTGATCAGTAATATCTGGAGCAGAGGTGGAAAGATTACAAAAATATTCTACTCAAGTAAAAGTATGATTAATTGGATGAAATTTTACTTAAGTAAAAGTAAAAGTACTGGTCTAAAAATCTACTGAAGTAAAAGTGAAAAAGTAGCTGATTTAAAATGTACTTAAAGTACAAGTTAATAGTTACTTTTTAACAGCGGGAGGGGGCAGGGGTCTCTTCAGTGTAGGGCATTATATATATATATAGACAAACTAGTTTAGTTAAAATAATGCAACACTTTTACAAATTAAAGTGCACAAATTAAACAAATCATGTCACCACACATGTATGGATGTATAGGGGAGAACGGGGTAAGTAGGCACACTTTTTACTCTAGTGAGAATTGCTCATCACCTAAACATCTTTCAATAGTCATTCCTACATTAAATTGAAGCTTAAGGTATTGGCTTGAAATGTGTACCCCTCACTTTTTCTATCTTATTGTAATAAAGAAGAAATTTATCGTCAAAGACACCCTTACACATTGTGACAACCAACCCCATGGGGTTGTATGTCACAATGTTATCTTAATGGGAATAATCTTAAAAAGAAGACGAGAAAGCAGAACTAAATTTGAACGTGTAATTGCATTGTCAAGTTGACAAATAGGCCTACATAACTTACTGTAGCCTTGGCAGCTGGTCTAGTTTGGGATGCACTGGGTTGTTTTGATTTTGTTTCCCTTTTTTCTTTTGCATGATAGCTGCCTTTTCCTGCTCTATTCTCTCCTTCTCTGGGGTGTCAGTGAGGACACAGCTAGACAATTTATTTCGTTATTGTGTTCCTTTTCTGGCTGCAGCCTTTGGATAACATGTGACAACCAACCCCCCAAAAAATTTGACGACCAACCCCAACTTGAATTTCTTGCTAGCATCAAGGCCAACAACCATCTGACAACTAATTAGCTTGCTAACCACAATCTAAACTATAGTTTACCCTTCACACTTTTTATGGGTAACAAGTGTTTTGTTATAAACCCATTGTATAAAAGCCTAGAAGAAAAATACTGAGGAGCTAAATATTTTCAATTTGACATGAAAAACACAAACAGTCCTCTCACCTCAAATTCAGCAGTCTAACTCTAAGGAAGACTATGTAGGTGACCTCTGACCCCAATTGTGGATATTTACATAACAAATTTTCACAGACAGCACCTTCTGGTTCCGAGATATAACGATTGTGACAACCAACCCGTGTGACAATTTACCCCGTTCTCCCCTACTGTGTCATTATACTTTAGATAAGCAAATATGGAGCAAATAGTCTGTTAATGTGGGCATTTAACCGGTCTACAGACCTAAACAGACTGCAGCTGCAGTTCTAATAATGTAATTGTGTACAATTGATCTAAACCATGGAAATTGCAAGGTTAAGCTGCTCGATTTTGACAAAAATCATAATCATGATTGACATTGTGTAATCACAATTATTATAGACAATTATTCATTGATTTAAGAACTGCAACATGCACTTATTTAACATTTGAAACCATGACTTTAAACATAGCCTATCCTAATTGAACTGAAAACAAGGAAAATGCAAATAGCCTAAGTAAAACATATTTTTAATAATTAAATAAAATAAGTGTCAAAATCAAAATAAACCTTTGCAAATGTTGTTGATAGGGCACGTCTTTTGCTAGCAGGAATGTGAGGGCATATTTTAGGCTATTTATATCTCATGGAGCTGACTGGATAAGCAAGTTGCATTGTAGCCTACAGTGTTCTTAATTGATGACTGTTGTGGTGGCAAGAGTCCAGGAGCTTTAAACTTCCTGTGTTTTTTATTCCTTTATTGCTTGGTCATAGACCACTAGGATTCAACTTAAAGTGAGTAAACTAATTGGTCGTGATGTTTTGAGGTGCAGCTGGGTCGGATATGCCTTTTTTCTCTCTCTCTCTCTCTCACGGTCGCGTATGTCATCTGACTCGCGCGTCCGCGCGTAACATATCTTGCACATTATTTTAGTAGATTTACATTTCTTCTCGACCAAAGGCTGACCTTCTGTCGTCTTCTGGAAGTTTTTCAAAGCTCCCGGCAACACGCACCGTCACCATCCTATTCTGCACTGTTAAGCTGAAAGCTAAACTATCAGGTGAGGGAGGGGCCGATCGCACGGCTGGATGAAAGGTTTGCTGCATTTAAAAGACTTCACGTCTTCACGTGCGGTACAATGATAGTTTAACTAGGATTATTTTGTTTTAATGATAGAGGGAAGCAATGTTTGTTGTTATCATTTAGTCGCAATGTGTTCTCTTCTCTTGTCGATCATTCACTGTGTTAGTTTCCGGTATTGTGCCGTAAAAATAAAAGCCCCCCGCGATATTTCTTTTCTTTTCTCTCCTTTACTTTTTTTTTTTTTACTCAGTAACGCAGGTGATATAAAATGTAGCGAAGTACAATACTTCACAATAAACATACTCAAAGTAAAAGTAAAAGTATAGGTTTTAAAAATCACTTAAAAAATTACAAGTACACGAAAAAACTACTCAATTACAGGAATGCGAGTAAATGTAATTCGCTACTTTACACCCCTGACCTGGAGAGTGTAGTCTCTCCTGTGCCGCTTGGTTCGTTCGTCTGGAGTTTGGATCCGTCTCTCTGGCGCCTTCCTTGTTTTCAAAATCAGTGTCGTTGGGAGTCTCGGGAGTGCGGCGGGGGGCGATCGGGGTGGGGCAATATTACCTTGCTGCATTCACTTGCAGTCGGACATTTGAAACTCGCGCTCGTAAATGTCCCTTAACAGCCAGAAATAAATGTTTAATTTGGCGCTGCCAAATGGGGTGGCAGCTGGGATGGCAAGGCTTTTTTTTAGGGTGGCAGTTGCCACCCCAGTAGATCCGCCCCTGTCTATAGGGTTTAAGTCTGAAACTTTTCCCTTCTTGCCCCTGATGAACTCCTTTGTTGTTTTTGCAGTGTGTTTTGGGTCATTATCTTGCTGCATGATGGAGGATCTTCCAATCAGTTTGGTTGAATCTTTCTTTAATTAGGCAGACAAAATGTTTCTGTAGACTTCCGAGTTAATTTTGCTGCTGCCATCATGTGTTACTGTGTTGTTGTCAAGATGAACCTTTACCAAAGTGATGGAAAGGCTAACGTTTGAAGAAAGAAAGGATCTGCTCATAATCCCAAACACACAAGCTCATCTGTGAAACACGGTGGAGGCAATGTCATGGCTTGGGCTTGCGTCGCTCATTAATCTTCATTGATGATGTAACACATGATGGAAACAGCGATATTAACTCAGAAGTCTACAGAAACATTTTGTCTGCCAATTTAAAGAAAGATGCAACCAAACTGATTGGAAGATCCTCCACCATGCAGCAACATAATAACCCAAAACACACTGACAAAACAACAAAGGAGTTCATCAAGGGCAATAAGTGAAAGGTTTAAGACTGGCCAAATCAATCTCCGGACTTAAACCCTATAGAGCATGCATTTTACCTGCTAAAGAGGAGACTGAAGAGAGTAATCCCCAACTATAAGGGAACGTCCCACCTTTAAGAGCCAAGTAAAGGTATGGCTAAGAACTAACCAAAGGTGCAACCACCTCTAAATGTATGCTGTACCTTATTAGTTGTGTATTAATTGTGTATTTGTTTAACCTACCAATCCTACTAATGAATTATCCTGTTTTACTTTTCTTTTCTTTCTGTTTCTCCGTATTTGTATATAGCAAATGTTTCTATTGTATATCTTTGTAATTTTCATTGTAACATCAACCTGCCTAATGGACTACAGATGGAAATTAGCCCCGGGCTCCAATCTGGCATTTTTACGTGTACTGCTGTACATGTTCATTAATGTGCATTGTCCTGAAGTGTTGGGTTTTGTCAGTGATAACGATGAGTCTGCATACAGGATGGAGGTGGAGCAGCTTACAACGTGGTGCAGGTCCCACAACCTCAAACTCAACGTGGAGAAAACAAAAGAAATGGTGACTTCAGGAGGGCTGGCAAACAACACCATACAACGCTGAGCGTGGCTGGGGTGGCTGTGGAGAGGGTCAGCAGCGTTAAGTTCACCTGGCCGACGACCTGACTTCCAACACCAACACCACAGCAGTCATCAAAAAAGCCCAGCAGCGGCTCCACTCCCTCCGGAGACTCAGGAAAGCTGGTCTCCCCCCTCCTCATCTCACCACCTTCTACAGGGGCACCATAGAGAGCATCCTGACCAACAGCTTCACTTCCTGGTTCGGAAGCAGCAAGGCCCATGAACAGCTACAGCTCAACAGGATAGTGAAGACGGCCAGCAGGATCATTGGTGTCCCTCTCCCTTTGCTGATGGTGCAAAGGGAGACCAGCAACGCTGCACTCGCAGAGCCACCGCCATCATAAAGGACATTCACCACCCCTCCCACAGCCTGTTCTCCCTCCTGAATGGACTGTGCCCCCTCCCCCCCACACACATACATACATACACTCCCCCACCACCATTAACTTGGGTACAGACTGACAGCCAGGAAACTGTCAAGGACACTCCTGAACATTCAGCACTTTATTCAGACTGATGTCTGTTTTTATTGATATATCTGTTGTTTGCTTGTTGTTTTATATGAGAGTCTGATCATTTTTTATTATTTATTT
Source organism: Ammodytes marinus (assembly GCF_949987685.1). Classification (NCBI taxonomy): domain Eukaryota; kingdom Metazoa; phylum Chordata; class Actinopteri; order Uranoscopiformes; family Ammodytidae; genus Ammodytes; species Ammodytes marinus. The sequence goes on from NC_137232.1 coordinate 716,597, forward strand.
GTACTGCTTTTTTAACACTGTATGCACTAGTGAGAAACGGCATTTTGTTTCATTTTCTGTATGGAAGTACAGTCTGTTGAAATGACAATAAAATGCATCTTGAATCTTGAAACAAATAAATAAATAAATACCTTGAAATTAAAGCTGAAATGTTGATCTCTTGTTTCATATTCATCTTTTGGTGTCAAACCCAAATGTTTCCAGTCTACAGCAAAAATAAAAGGAATTGGCCTCAGTGTTCCAATACTTTTGGAGGGGACTGTATGATGCTTAATCAGATATCAATGAAAGAAAAAAAGAAATTAATAACATTGCACTGATGGTGGACTTTCCTTTACCTCAGGTAGAAGATACTTCCTCAGCAAGTTCACCACCACTACACCTGGAGGTAGACCCTCATTCGGATCACTGCAAAGCTCTGTGGCACCAATCCGAAAGTCCAGTTTCATCTTCTCCATACCATTGAAGAGGAAAAGCACATCCTTGGCCTGGTCCCCCTCCCCACTCAGCATGGGGTGTTTTCTCAGGTGGAGGTACTTCCTGCTCACAAGGTCCCTTAAGGAGGATACCCTTTGTGGGAGGGGCCGGTACACTCTGTTACTGACAGTGGTGTGATGCAGCAGTCATTGTATAACTCACCATACATACAGTGTCGTGCGAAAGTTTGTGAACCCCTTGAGCCTTATGGAATTTTATTTATTTTAACCATTATTAATACATTTTTTTCAATACCAGTATTTTTTATATGAAATAACAGATGTTTGTTTATCAATTCAACATTTTTCTTTTCCAGAAATCAATTGTTAAAATAGATAAAACAAATTATTTGACAAATGTTGTATGTGCAAAAGTTTGTGAACCCTAAGCTGCATTGCTTAAATCGAGCAAGGTATACACAATCAGGTGGGCCAAACTGATTGATGAAATAGACCAATGTAGTGAGAGATCTTTAGGGAAGAAATTGGGCGCCACTAGATAAAACAAAGATAAAACCAGGTCAGTTTAGGCTCACCAAACTGAACCCATACAGGTCAGACATGCTCAAAGGGGAAACCATCTCAGAGGATCTCAGGAATAGAGTTTTGATGTTGCACATTTGTCTGGGGACAGCTATACATTCGTATAAAAAAGTTTGAGCTCCATCGGCCCACCGTGAGGCAAATCATCTACAAATGGAGAGCTTTAAGAGTGACTTAACATCTGCCTAGAAGTGGACTTCCTTCAAAAATATCTTCAAGCACCACAAGAAAAGGGATTTTTCAGGTAAAAGCCAACCTACACATTACATCTGGAGATTTGCAGACCATTTGCCATCACCATTCTTCACTTGGGAGAAGGTTCTGTTGGTGGTAGGCAGAGTTGCGTTTTTGCCCAAACATGGCAGTTTTGGTTATGACCAAACAGATAATTTTTGGACTAATCTGTCCACAGAATAAGACTTCAGGTATCTCCAGGTGCTCTCTGGCAAAGCTGTGAGAAGCAGTTTTGTTCTTTTTTGAGAGCAGAGGCATCTTCAGCAACCCTCCCATGTTGACTGAGTTTTCTTCTTATTGTGGAACCATGCACATCTGTCCCAGATGTTGCAAGAGAGGTCTGCAAATCACTAGATGTAATGTGTGGGTTGGCTTTTAACTAAAAAAATACTTTTCTTGTGGCGCTTGAAGATATTTTTGAAGGAAGTCCACTTCTAGGCAGATGTTCAGTCACTCTTAAAGCTCTCCATTTGTAGATGATTTGCCTCACGGTGGACCGATGGAGCTCAAACTTTTTTTGAATTAATTTATAGCTGTCCCTAGACAAATGTGCAGCATCACAACTCTATTCCTGAGATCTTCTGAGATTTTTTTCCCTTTTAGCATGTCTGACCTGTATGGGTTCAGTTTGGTGGGCCTAAACTGTATAAAAATACTGGTATTGAAAAAAATGAATTAATAATGGTTAACATAAATAAAATTCCAAAAGGCTCAAGGGGTTCACAAACTTTCGCACGATACTGTATATTCAGTGAATGGAATTGGAAGTGTACAGTATTTGATCTTTACACTGAACATGTTCTGAGTACTATGCATCTCACACCTGAATCAAACAGAAAGTGTAGAGGTGAAGGACATTTCTCGATTATAAGATGCATCATTAGTTTGCGGACCTGAAAGATTCTGCATCAATCTAGAGACACGGCATATTCATTACAACACAATACAATAATTAACGTAACATTAATTATTTGGTGTCTGCTGAAAGGACAATAAAGTTACGTTAAGACCAGAAGCAGCATTTTAACTTCAGACATACATTTTTCATTTATACAGGGTTTCAGATACTCAATTAAACAATAAAAAAAAAAAAAATTGGCATCTATTTGTGTATTTAGATATTTTAAAATTCGAAGGATATATATTTTGCAACATTTTCTGATGTACAGTTTCTCTTGTAATTCGTTATTTACACAAAATGTGTGAGGCAAAAGCCAATAATTTTCCATTAAAAGTTCCAAAATAATTACTACTACTTTAGATATGAAAAATTTATCTTATGTTTTTGTTTTTACATTTAGGATTTAGAAATTCTCATAACTCAATATACTACCATTGCTGTCATAAAGATCTTCCAAGAATATTGTTTCTTTTACCACAGTTACGGTTTTATGTGGGTAAAATGCTGTACATCACATAGTTTCCATGCCATGCTGGTAAAAATTTGCCAATGCTAACATTTTAAGATAAGATAAATTTGAGCCCTCACACTTTTTTAAATATATTGTGAGGAATAAAAAACAAATAAAAGGGTTTCTATATATTTTTTACTTGTGTGACCGGGTTTGACAGCCTGACAGAACGGCATACCATGAAATGAGTGGCATAAACCACTTGGGTCAGGACCAAGCCCCAACCTCAGCGATTTTTACCAGCATCCAATAAGGAAGTGACCACAACTGTAGTAACAAGGAAGTGCCACTGAGGGGTGGTGCCAAGACCGAGCATTTTTTCTTTGACTCACTTGTTAGACGGCCTATTTAGACTTTCAGACTTTAGACTTAATTGTCCCCAAGGGGAAATTCTTCTACACGTCACAGGTACATTTATGGGCCGCACGCCGACAGACAATAGACAGAAACAAATAACATGCATACAGAATATATAAACAGAGTGGGACTGGGGTGTTTTATCTTGGCCTTTTGTTGAGGGCTGCTATGGCTGCAGGTACCAGGCTTTTGCCATAGCGAGCCCTCCTGCACAACAGGGACCTGTACCTGCGTTCTGAGGGCATAATGGTGAAGTGGCAGTTGAGTGGGTGTGAGTTGTCCTGTGCTATTGTGCATGCAATGCGTGAGATGGCCTTGAGATTCAGCTCTGACAGTGTGGGTGTGGGGAGACCAATTATTTTGGCAGCTATATTTGTGACACGTGTGAGTTTGACCCGGTTTTTGAAAGTGAACATGTTAAAGAAGCAGATGGAACAGTAGACCAGGATGGGTTGGACAATACTTTGATACAACAGAAGGAGGAGATGGGGGGGCAACATAGAGTCCTTTGAGTTTACGGATGGCATACAGTTTGGTGGCTCCTTTTTTGAATGTCTGTTGTTTGCTGGTCGAAAGTGAGTTTATTGTCCAGTGTGAGTCCAAGGTTTTTTTTCCAATTTACAGTCATATCTCCATGACAACACTGAGGCGGGTGAATTTTTTTGGACCACGCTAGTTTTTATTTTATCGGAGGTTAAAATGTATTGGCGCGATCTCTTGAGTGACAGCTCTCCGCCCGTTGTCCCTCACTTTGCCTCAGAGGTATACAGAGCCGGCCCGAGGCATAAGGCCCCCTCAAAAAAAAAATATATATATATATATATATATATATATATTTTTTTTTTGTAGTTTGTGTGTTTGATATTAACATCATATTATGCAAATGTGAGTTAACATACAAAAACAGGAATACAATGTTTTGGTCTAGATAATTAATAGCCTAAAAATCTGAGGTAATCCGAAATTATCTGATCATGTCACGTTCCCATTCATGCACAGTGTGTATTGAGTTTATTTAAAAATAATGTATAGTCTATAGCCTATTTCAGCCTCGTCTGTGGAAAAAAAGATAGCTGGACAAGAGTTCTTCTGCTTCGTTCCTCTCACTGCATTTAAATGCATTCATTATATTACAGAGAAATATGTCCCGTAAAAGAAAAAGAGCTCCAAGCCCAACCCAGAGGACCCTCCATAATATTTTATTTTATATTAACATTTTTATAGAAAATCCATGTGTCCTTCTTCAATAGCTTCTAATTCATCTGACCCAGTGTCTCCAAATTATTTGTTCACACTAAATTTCTCAGATTTAGCCTCTTAATTTTCCTCTCAAAGTAGTGTTTAGTGCTCTGCACAGACACCCCAGACGGTCAGCAGGGAATACGTCGAAATGCATGTAAGTCATTATTTGATAGTATTTTTTAGTATGGTTAAGCATGACTATGAATCATCATAACAACGTTTATAGGTCATAAAAGTCAAAAAGCATCATTGGTCCTCTTTAATCAATGTGCCTTTTTGTGTCATATCAATAAATAATTGTGAGATATTTTTTGCTTTTTTTTTACTGTCTAATTGATAATTTCCTACATTCAAACGACATCACTGCAGCACACATATTCTGATAGTCCAGGTTGTGACCCAAATAAATGATAGCTTGACAGCTATGCATTATAGGGGTGATGAATGCAATCTTAATAAGAGAATAAATCCAGGCGAACCAAAACATCTCAAAAATGGCTTTGGGCTCAGAGGTTAAAAGGCTGGTACAAGCTCTTAAGGGATGCACTGTGCACAATGTATATATACATAGTTAAATAATATATATTACATTTGCAAATGAGTCTAAAAGGCTGGGTGAAAAAGAAAGGCAGACGGGGACAATGGACAATGGATTTGAATGCATAATGCTAGGTGATATTATTTGAACATTACAAATACATGTATATAAGGTAATTTGAAGGAAACAAATAAGATTTCTAGCATTTCTTACTCGTTGTTTAAATGCTCAAGTTTATTACAGAAAATACAGGTAGACCAAGTAAGGGAAGAAAGAGAAGTGACAGAGAAGCATGGAGAACAAGAGAGAGAGGGTGCAGTGGTAGATCCTGAGAGGTGTTTTGCCCATGATTGCAGGAGATTTCATTTTTGAACAATGTGTCTTATGTAAAAAACAGTGTGTAGTGTTTTGAAAGAAGTGTGTTGGAGAATTTCAAACACAGTGCAAAGCACTTATTGTGTTTGTAGGGTTGGTGCTTTTGTTTAGGGCATGGTTACAAAAGTAAGAGGTTTTTTGTTTAAATATTAATTTCTATACAAAAATGTCAAAATATGTAAATGAAGACACAAAAGGCAAAGTTACAACACCAATAATCCTATCTACAGTAATACACAGGACTGTGTGAATAGGATTTAAGTGCATATTCTCCTCTCAAAATGCACCAGATTCATGGATTCCAATGTACAGGGTACAAAAAAAAACGGCCGGGGGGGCATGCCCCCGGATCGCCCTAGAGCAGGGGTATTCAACTAAAATTCAAATAGGTCCAGTTAGAGAAAATGTCCTCAAGCAAAGGTCCGGAACATCATAATGTCTAACTTGCGTTATGATTCAGTGTGATATATAGTGAAGTAGCCTAGTAGTTGTATCAACGTCTGCATGTAATTAACAACTGACTGTCAGATCAATATAGAAAGAACAATTCAAAAACATTTCAACAATATTTATTCTCACTTTTAAATAATTATAGATATAATGCTGAAGATATATGTATTATTTAAGTGACTCAACTGAAACTAATCTCTTCATAGAGAAGGGCTGCATTTAAAAATAAAATGGTGAAAATAAATATAATAATAATCTTAAAATAAAGATAAAATATATAATTCATTTTTGAAAAATTAAATAATTTTGAGAAATATTTTCAATGTATAATTTCTAAACTTCACTATACCTACTATGTTTGTTTAACATAGTAATCTCCCACTTTGTCTAATACTGGATTTTTATTTTGCAATTTTGAAAAGCTCTGAAAAAGTGACATGTCAGAAACTAAACCCCTGTAGGGGGGTCTGGGGGTTTCCCCCCCAGTAATTTTTTTTTGTGTTTTTAGAATGTAATCGGAGCATTCTGGTGCATTCTGGGGAAAATAATAAAAGAAAAGGTCAACATTTAATATAGTTAAGATGAATAGAAAAATTAACAAAACAACATAACTTGCTAGCAGCCAGATAACTGGACTGAGGGACGGATGACCACTAGCTTTCGCTAATGTTAGTGGGGGCTACTGCCAAATATCTTTCTAAAAAATTAACCTGTATTTATAAATTCTGCCATTACTAAGAATATGTAAAACTTAAAATGTAGATAATTGAAACTAGGCCTACATACAAAAAAAATTTAAAAATAATGTTTTTCCTGTTGCTGTTGTGGGCAGTAGATGCAGTGCTGCTGGCGATTGGTGATTATGTCAATCTTATGTCTGTGTCATTCACACATAGGTCTACATCAGGGTAATAGAGAGTCCACATGATTGCACCTTGATCGGTTTTCACCAGTCTTACAAAAGGGGAAAAAACCATAGATAGTAAATAATAGGAAAAAACTCAGCTGTTGATCGCTCGTTAACTCGCTCGCGACACACAGAGCCGGTGAGCGAGCGGGCGAGCGAGAGAGAAAGCTGTCTCTCACTCTCCTCCGGCTGTCTTTCTCACTCTAATCTGACTTATTTCGCTGAAATTCTCGTAATTCTTGCACTTCTCTCTGTCATCTCTCACATGATAGCTCACTGTCTCTTTGTCTGTGAGCCAGCCTGAGCCGGGAATGCACAGATTCGATTGGCTGCCTGAGTAGCAGGAGGCGGGATGGCTTAACTCGAAAGCATTTCCTGATTCGCTAAACCAGTACCGTAAAGTCTAGAAAAGCTGCGCCGGTCAAAATAGAAGCGCCCCGTCAAAATTTTAAATACTTAAATAATGTATTGACTACAGGTCCGGGTCCGTATAGGACGGCGTCTGGGTCCGGACCCGGACCGCGGTCCGCCTGTTAGTGACCCCCGCCCTAGAGGGTCCGGGGGCCAGAGCACCGCTGCTGAAAAAAATCCTGCGGGAAACACTTGTTGCGTTCCGAATTGCATACTTTCTACTATATAGTATGTAGAAAAAAGATTTAGGATGTCCCGATTCTGTTGAGATAGGCAAGAATATTGCAACTTTTCATTGCACATATCTTGGTCTTAGGTGAATGGAAAATGTATATTTCTTGTTTTTGCATGGAAAAGTATGATATTTTGAATAAGACAGGCAAGGTAACAAGTGACCTTTAATATTAAGGTAGAATCACTAAACGTGTTGTATTCAAGTTTTTATCCTGAAATATATACATAATTGTGAATTCATAAGGCCTCTCTGAAAAGGCATGCCTGGGCTTGTCCTGGGACAGGTCAGGGGTGAGAGAGACAAGGGGGGCAGTGGGTCCTTGAGCTGGACACACACACCCTCATCTTTACCCCCACCCTCTCCCACTCCTAATACACACACCCACTCTCTCTGTCTTTAGACTATTTAAGGCCAGGGTTTTGAGCAAGAAGGTCTGTGGGTTTTTGGGGAAGTCTTGACTGTTCCACTTTTTTGTTCTTTTAGCATGGACGAAAGACTTAGAAGAAAAACTCGAAAGAAACACTCTGAATCTTTTTGAGTGCAAAATACTTAGAAAAATTGAGGGCAGTTATTTTTCTTTTTAAGAAGGGGATGAAGCTCTGAACCAATTCTTCTTTTTTCTGTGAAGATTGGTAAGGAAACATTTGAGTTACTAATAGGAATTAATTGATGAACCAGGTTGTGGAATGGCATCAAGTTGAAGTTTTGAGCTGTTATGACCAACTTTTCCTGAGTTTATGGGTCGCAAAATCACCATTGTTATAAGAGTTTGAAGAAATTCAAATTAATATGACTTTGGTGAAAGCTCGGCCATAACCAATAAAGGATATTTAAAGTTGTGTAAACAGTGGACAAACCTTATTGAAGAGAACTCATGAACTAAATTCAATGTGAACAAAAGTCTTATACTTCTCTACATATATTAATCACATTAATGGGAGTGTAGGTACTTATTTTCCTTCATTTCATTTTATTTTATCTTTTCTTTCTATATTGGTTGAATAAAATTTCTTGAAAACGTTATAAATCTTTGGCCTGAGTTTTTAGTTTAGAGTTGGGAACAAGGACCTAATTAGGGTTTTTCTTTAAAGAGATCGCGGCGCCTCTGAGGTAAGCAATTCAAACCTACACTACGGCTACACTACTGATAACAAAGAATACACATCTCATAAACACACTCCTTGAATTAGGAGGGAATTGCATTTATCTACTGGCCTAGTTCATCCAGGTGTATGAACTTAGTGAGGACTTAACGGTAGTCTTCTGAAGTCAGGGGTAATGTAAGGTATTCATCCACCAGAATAATTAAAACCTATTATCTAATCTCCTCCTTTCTAAAAACTTATCTAGGAAAAAGGTCTGAAATCTGGACTTAACCTAGGATAAATTAGAAGAGACAATTGTACGTGTCATTAGGGGACAAAACAGGGGGAGATCTGGAGATAGGCAGGAGTGAAAGGGTCACATGCTTTAAACCAGAGCCTTTAAGGTATTAAAAGGTGTGAAGGTTTTAGGTGAAAAGTAAAACCTTTTGGGAATTGTGTGAATCGGCTTTGGTCCTTCTTTCCACGTTGAAGGGTGATGGTCAATGAACACATAAACTTTATAGTGGAACAGGTTTATTCAAGGAACAAATAGACTTGGCGGGCTATATATACACGGAAACGTCCTGATATTAATTCAGGGGTGTTTAATCTGGTGAAGGGAATACCGGCATATTCATTAATTCTTGTGGCCAGATTTAGGATGGTTAGAAGTACCCGGATGTCCTATTTCATGCGGCCAAGATTGTTAAAGATTGTTAGTGTTGAAAAGTGCATCCTATTTGGGCGATTCTGACCCACAATCCAGTGCGCACGTGAAGTGACGTAACATCGACGAAGCCTCCATATGAAAACAAACGGGGATGCGACGGATATAAAAGCAAGAGGCAAGATCAAGGCGCAATGTTATGATGAAATAAGAGAGAAAAGTACGTCCCAATAGTATGCCTACTGCATCCTAACTAGATTCTTTTTATCGTCGGATGTAGTATGTAGAATAGAAAAAAGAAAGAGTATGCGATTCGGAACGCAACCACTGATTGGTATTGCATGGTTGGGGGAGGAGCTTATTTTCATGTGGTCCGTAGGCAGATTTCCCCGTCCACACAGTACAAGCGGCGAACAAGATTGTGTCTCTGCAAAACATTTCTGGATATCAATCATAGGCTCATACTTATCTTTAAACCATATACTATTTAAAATGGAAGTTTTCAAAACGCCACCTCAAGCGTTTTATTAGCCCAACGGCTTTCAGTTTGTTTTCGCCAGGCTAGATGCTACAGAACGAGAATTATTCTACACCCGCCTCCAGTCCGCTGCGCTTGCCGCCCTCTTTCTTGATAGGTCCATAATGCAGCTACGTCCATGCTACGTCATGCTTCTGGGGTGCATGGAATTTCCGGATTATGCTTCCTTGTTGCTTCTCTGCACCAATGAGCAGCTTTCATAGAATGAATGGGCGCCGTGTTTCAATCCGGTGTCCATTTCTTTATATGTCCATGGGGCTGAACCATCAGAGAATGCAATGAAGCAAAGCTAAAAGGGAGAGTGATATAGGCTACGGGCGGGACGAGGGCGTTGCCAAGAATGAGCGGTTTGTACTAACACAAAGTTTGCTTTGCTTCACCATCATCAGATTATTATTATTATCATTATTATTCATATGAAAGTCATTATTTACATCAACAACACAAACACATTACCTCATCGTGATCCATACTAACTGCCGTCTCTCGTTCATTCGCTTTCTGTGAGGACACGTAATCTTTCAGCTCCGTGAGAGAGAGTAGTTAGGTGACACTGCTCCATCAACTCATTGCAATCAGGTGTGTGTGGCACTGACTGGCATTAGTTGATGCAGTGTCACTAACCACTCTCACGGAGCCGAAAAGAGTCCGTGCCCTCACACTTTCAACACACGGACATGCACTATATTGCGCCCTTCCCAGTTGACACTCGCACGCCTGGCACGAGCTAGAAAACAGCTTTGCGATAGCAGGCGTCGTTAAAATACTACCGCTTTTGTCCAAAGGGGCCGCCAACGGACCATGTTACTCGTTGTGGCTTTAAGGCTTCATAAAGTTTTATCTATTTCAAATCTGATTAAAGCTGCAACTGATTAATATTTGTATTACTGATTATATTTCAATTGCTCAATAAAATGATTTTGTAACAAAACATTTATCTTATATTGAGATTTGAAATTCAAGATAAGGCAAGGCAAGGCAATTTTATTTATAAAGCACATTTCAGGCACAGGACCACTCAAGGTGCTTCACAGGGTTAAAATCAAATAAAGAATACAAATACAAAAAAAGGAACATTTAAAACGTGGATAAAAATACAACATTTAAATAAAAGAATTAAAACATTTTACCAAAAAAAAAATTACAGGTTAAAAGGGAAACAAGAAAGTTTTGAGACCCGATTTAAAAGAGCTGAGAGTCTCAGCGGACCTCAGACTCTCTGGCAGTCCGTTCCAGACATTGGGCGCATAAACGCTGATAAGATAAGACCTTCCACTTGCAAACCTCCCTTGACCTGTGGAATCGATTTTTAAATAGTTTCTGCCATAAGTTCGGAAAAAGAAAGTTAATGGACTAAGTTTGTTATGTATTGAATAAGGAATTAAAATATGAAGAACATTCGGATTATTCTTACCCCAAAAAATATCCCATTTTTAATTTAGCCTAATTAAAATATTGTAGCCTATGCTGCACCTAACACATATTTTCTAAATTGATTAAACTGTTCTTGTTACTCGATTAATCAGAAAATGTAAACCAATTGATACAGTTCTATAATTGGTTGAAAAGGTGGTAATGATGGGTTTGCAGGTTGCCTTTACAGGGATCTCTTATATTTATTTGGTGGTAAATGCAGGGGGGAAATTGTCTTCATTCAGACTGCTGAACATTTTTTATTTTCTGTAATTAGCAGTTGTCATATTTGATGCAACCCTTTACGGAGTATACTGTAGTGTAGTGTAGTTTGTCGATTTCTGTTACCGGGGTATTGGTATTATTTTTTCATTTTAGAGGTCTTAAAAAGGCGTTAAATGTCTTTAAATTTGAACTTTAAAAATGTGCAGATACCATGCGTGGAAGACTCTCAATAGGCTACGAGTGGAGCAGGGGAGGTGCAAATCACTTTTGAAAGCATGTGGCTACCAGCCAGAAGACACATGCAGCTGTGGAGCAGTATAGACAATGTCCCACCTACTGGAGTGTGACGACGCCCCCCAGTACAGCCCCCAGGACCTGGCTGAACCGACCCCATCAGCTGTGACCTGCGCCAGATACTGGCAGAACGACATCTGAGATTGCAACGGACTCGAAGAAGGGAAGACTCATTAACCATAGGCAGGGCTGTACAGTGCGACAGTTTTGATCGCATTTGCTATTAAAATTGATCACGTGCGATGATGACATCTACTCATCGATTTTCCGATTAAAATCGATTCTCTCGCGAACGATTCAGAATCGATTCAGAAAAGTTAATAATCAATTTTATAAAAAATAAATAATAATAATAATAATCATAATAATAATAATAATAAAAAGTATATATGTAATCAGATTCGGCACCGAGTTACACAGGCGCATATGTGGACGACTTTTTGAAGAGGGTAGCAGATGAATGCATCTGAATGACAAGAAATTAGTTTCAGTCACAGACAATAGCTTCAAATGCGTCATTGCTGCAGCAGCTGCCCCTGCCACCCTGTAGCTGGTACTTTCTGCGCCTCTGCGCATGCGCACCAAGACATGTGCGAGTTGTTTACAAACAGTTTCGACAAAATGGATGATAGCAGCAGAACTATCCGACCTGCACCGGCTTCTTTAAAAGCTACCGTATGGCAACACTTTGGATTCTATGAGGTCGATGGGAAGCTCGACAAAACATACGCTGTGTGTAAGTTGTGTAAAAGCCAAGTGAACATTTTTGGAAATACCACCAATATGCGAAGCCACATTGCCCGCTACCACTCGGAGCTTGGAGAAAAACTAACCGTTGTTCCTGCTGCCAGTCAGAGGACAATCGAACAGGCAGTGGCACAGCTGCCACCGAACTCGGACAGGGCCAAACGCATAACTAAATCCATAGCGAAATTTATCGCTATGGATTTAAGACTGTACTCCGTGGTAGAAAATAAAGGGTTTCGGGAGATGGCGCATACTATGGAGCCAAAGTATAAGCTACCTTGTCGGCGTTACTTTACAGACACCGCAATCCCGACTGTACGCCGAAACAAAAACAAAAGTGTTGGATACTTTGCTGGAAGCTTCAAGGGTGGCCATCACATGCGACGCATGGACGTCATTGGCCACGGTGTCCTATGTAACCGTAACGGCGCATTTCATCAACGATGATTGGCAGCTTGTGTCAGTTGTGCTCCAAACAAGAGCAATGTACGAGAGTCACACGGGCGCACATGTGGCCGACTTTTTGAAGAGAGTGGCAGAAGAGTGGCAGCTGAAGGACAAGGACTTAGTTTTAGTCACAGACAATGCCTCTAATATGGTCATTGCTGCCCAACTTGGAGGATTTCTGCATGTGAGATGCAGTGTTTCCCGCAGGATTTTTTTCAGCAGCGGTGCTCTGGCCCCCGAACCCTCTAGGGGGATCCGGGGGCATGCCCCCCCGGCCGTTTTTTTTTTGTACCCTGTACATTGGAATCCATGAATCTGGTGCATTTTGAGAGGAGAATATGCACTTAAATCCTATTCACACAGCCCTGTGTATTACTGTAGATAGGATTATTGGTGTTGTAACTTTGCCTTTTGTGTCTTCATTTACATATTTTGACATTTTTGTATAGAAATTAATATTTAAACAAAAAATCTCTTACTTTTGTAACCATGCCCTAAACAAAAGCACCAACCCTACAAACACAATAAGTGCTTTGCACTGTGTTTGAAATTCGCCAACACACTTCTTTCAAAACACTACACACTGTTTTTTACATAAGGCACATTGTTCAAAAATTAAATCTCCTGCAATCATGGGCAAAACACCTCTCAGGATCTACCACTGCACCCTCTCTCTTGTTCTCCTTGCTTCTCTGTCACTTCTCTTTCCTCCCTTACTTGGTCTACCTGTATTTTCTGTAATAAACTTGAGCATTTAAACAACAAGTAAGAAATGCTAGAAATCTTTTTGTTTCCTTCAAATTACCTTATATACATGTATTTGTAATGTTCAAATAATATCACCTAGCATTATGCATTCAAATCCATTGTCCATTGTCCCCGTCTGCCTTTCTTTTTCACCCAGCTTTTTAGACTCATCTGCAAATGTAATATATATTATTTAACTATGTATATATACATTGTGCACAGTGCATCCCTTAAGAGCTTGTACCAGCCTTTTAACCCCTGAGCCCTAAGCCATGTTTGAGATGTTTTGGTTCGCCTGGATTTATTCTCTTATTAAGATTGCATTCATCACCCCTATAATACATAGCTGTCAAGCTATCATTTATTTGGGTCACAACCTGGACTATCAGAATATGTGTGCTGCAGTGATGTCGTTTGAATGTAGGAAATTATCAATTAGACAGTAAAAAAAAAGCAAAAAATATCTCACAATTATTTATTGATATGACACAAAAAGGCACATTGATTAAGCTTGTTATTGCTTAAAACACTTCTTCTTAGTCTTGGGAGTCAAATTGATGAGAAAATTCTAAAATAAATATAAGTTATACATAATAGAAACTATTCATGCTAACTATATAAAAACATCTTTCTTTGCACTGATGGTCTCGTTTGCTGTTAAAGGTAATTTATGATTATCAGAGGAAACATGAGGCTGTTTAAAAGATATTTAAATGTTACTCGGAGCTGCTTTAATGGTACATGAAAATGTGATACTGGGGTACACAGAATAACATAATATGATTCCATATTAAAGATATTGGATGTATTTGCCATAAGATAAGTGTGAGAAATGCCTCCGAGTAAGAAAGATATCTTACTTTGACAGTTGGCCAAGGTCCTCACAAGAGAAAGGAACCAGCAGCTTGAAGTTGGTCAGGGCGGTCCCAGCACACCAATCGAGCACCAGCTTACGGACTACTGTACTTTTGCCTGTTCCAACAGCGCCGTACAGCAGCACATTTAGCCCACGGCCGGCATTCCAGGCCTCAGTGTGCGCAAACAACTGTTCCACAGTCACAGGTGGGCTGGAGGGGGTCTGGGTTTGTAGAGGGGAGCTGGGCAGACCTGCACTCTCCTCAGCCCTTCTTTCTAGGATCAGTGGGTCCACATGCATAGTCTCTGGACTGAAGTAACCACCAAACTGTTTCTCCTCCTGAGGAAGGTGGCTGAACCACAGGAAGAGCTTTTTCTTGTGGATATCTATTGGTTCCACTGTAAGGAAAAAGGAAGGGGTGTAGGGGAGAACGGGGTAATATGTCACATGGGTAGGTTGTCACAATCGTTACATCTCGGAACCAGAAGGTGCTGTCTGTTAAATTTTGGTATGTAAATATCCACAACTGGGATCAGAGGTCACCTACATAGTCTTCCTTGGAGTTAGACTGCTGAATTTCAGGTGAAAGGACTGTTAGTGTTTTTCATGTCAAATTGAAAATATTTAGCTCCTCAGTATTTTTCTTCTAGGCTTTTACACAATGGGTTTATAACAAAACACGTGTTACCCTAAAAAAGATTGAAGGGTAAGCTATAGTTTAGAATAAAAACATTTCTTAACTCTACAGACCTATCCTCAATTTGAGAACATCAAAATACGTGTTTAACATTGCAGATTACGGCTAAAGAGCTGGAGAATCCTCTGACTAAATTTCAAGGGATAGTTCGGAATTTTGGACATTGGACCTAATTTCCAAGTTAGCCTGGGTGTTAATTATCATTGGAGACAGTTTTCAACACATTTCATTCAGTCTAGTTGCAGAGTTCCCTGGTGCTAGGCTAGCGCAAGTCAACAGCCAATGCTAGCCTGCTAATAAAAACAGTCTTACCCACTCAACAGTACACCCGAGGAAAATCAATTGTAACACCAGACTATCGATGTAAATGTCTGTGTTGATAGAATAATGTTAGATATAAAACCGACCTTGCATATTGCATTTTGAGGGACTTGCTGTGTCTCCGCAGCAGTGTTATATTCCTGGTAGTAGGCTACGGCAGCGGTGGACTGATATTACTTAGGTTACCGGCTCTATAATCAGCTGCCATGGGGCTTCTCCGTTTACTTTCTGCTGGTAACATCACTCACAGGGGTGTCAAACTAATTTTGGTTCGAGGGCCACATACAGCCTCTCTGATCTCAAGTGGGCCGGACCAGTAAAAGAATGGCAAAATAACGTACATATGTCAACTCCACATCTTTATCTTTGTTTAGACTGCTGAATTTCAGGTGAGAGGACTGTTAGTGTTTTTCATGTCAAATTGAAAATATTTAGCTCCTCAGTATTTTTCTTCTAGGCTTTTACACAATGGGTTTATAACAAAACACGTGTTACCCTAAAAAAGATTGAAGGGTAAGCTATAGTTTAGATAGTTTTTAGCAAGCTAATTAGTTGTCAGATGGTTGTTGGCCTTGATGCTAGCAAGAAATTCCAGTTGGGGTTGGTCGTCACATTTGTTGGGGGGTTGGTTGTCACATGTTATCCAAAGGGTGCAGCCAGGAAAGGAACCCAATAACAAAAGAAAATGTCAAGCTGTATCCTCACTGTCACCCCAGAGATGGAGAAAATAGAGCATGCAAAAGAGAGCATGCAAAAGAGAAAAAGGGCAACATAATCAAAACGACCCAGTGAATCCCAAACTAGACCAGTTGCCAAGGCTACTGCACCCCTGTGCACTCCACCCCAGCTGGGGAAGAAGAAACAGAAGAGAAAGAGACAGGAGGAGGAATCTTCATCAGATGAAGAGGATAGTTTGTGTTTGGTTTGTATGGAAACGTTCTCCAGCACCCGTTCAGGGGAGGTAAGGGAGAAGTGTTGTATGTGCAACCAGTGGGCACACAATCTCTGCTTAGTTAGTGAGCAGACCCTACATTTGCCATCACTGTAACTCAGATAGTGAATGTGTGGATCCAAGTTGAGTAGGCTATTACTGTTAGACCTATATTTTTCAACTTGACAATGAAATTACATTTTCAAATTTGGTTCTGCTTTCTTGCCTTCTTTTTAAGATTTTCCCATTAAGATAACATTGTGACAAACAACCCCAAATAGTGTGTGACAACTAATACATATATCCCCTTCAATTTCTGACTGATTGATAAGATGAAATTAATGAATATTATTGTAATGATATCCAAACAGTCAAAATATACATTCTTTACTTTCATAGAGAAAAACACTTTTACTGTTGTAGTTGTATCTAAAGAAAAATCAGTATGTTGTTATGATTGTCAAAAGGAATACATCTTGAAAATGAGTTGTGCACCTGTTTCTGAAGTGGTGGAGCAGAGGGTCCTACAGTAAAAGCCAGTGGCTGGGTAGAGAGACGCCTCCACCCTGCTTTTCCAGCTCCATACTCCGAGCCGCTGACTCAGCTGTCTGGAAAACACAGCACATCCCACGGATTGGTTCTGTTGCCGTTGTTCACAATCTTTAGAGGATGCCTTCCACAGAGCCAAGATAGAAGCAGTCACTTCAATCCCACATATATTGGCCTTATTCACTAAAATGTGCATAGAAATTTTCTTTTTCTGTAGGCCACAAAGATACAATAATAATTGTCAAGGAGAATACAGAAAAAAACAGATCTCACAATCAATATATAAATGATTATATCCTTCAACAGGGCAAGTATGTAACAACTTATACGAGATAAAATAACCTTTATTTTCAACAAAAGACAATAGAGAAAATCCTAGAAAATTCTATGGAAATTGTGAAAGTTAATGCAGCACGTAGCCGACCGCCAGCCCAGCATTCGTGGTGACTCCCGTCGGCCTGGCTCGAAATGCTTCGCCGAACTACCGCCACGCTCTTTCTGAAGATAAGTCCCAGGTTTGGGGCTGATTGGACAGTTGGTGTCATAGCAAATTAGCAGCAAAGCCCCACTCTTGTGAAGGCATTCTTGTCAAAGGTGGCAATGTTTCTTGAGCTATCTCGCTAAAACGTTATACACACGTGTATGTCGGTCCTCTAAGTCTGTGTACAAAACTAGGTGATGATAAGGTTGGAAATCCATAAAGTAGATGTCACATGACTGTATTTCACTTTATGCAAATTAGGTTAAATCTACCATGGCTGATCCCTATGGTCCAAGAGGCTTTATTGTGGAGCACCATAAGCTGTACGTGTGTAAGAAATTTTAAGTCAATCAGAGTCAGGGGACTAGGGGCGTGGCCTTTCAAATATTGCATTTTTTAGCTAAATAGTTATCACATTTGTGGCGCCCCCTATTGTTTTGGCTCAAAAAGCCTTGGGAGACCAAACATGCTACCACACGTCACCTATGATATGGTCAATGAGTTATGGCCAGTTAGCTGCTAAGCCCAGCCCCCTGCAAAGACGTTTTTGTCTATGGTGGCCATGTTTTCAGGCAATCTTGCTAATTCTCTAAAGACATGTGTATGTCAGGCCCTTGAGGCTGTGAAGAAAAATTTATGTTGATTGTGTTAAATTTGAGCTAAATGGTTTTCGCATTTATGGCGCCCCCTTTGTTTTCGGCTCAGAAAGCCTTGAGAGACATGCTACCACATGTCTTCTGCACATATCCAGCAAGTTTAATGATGATAGCCGTTTTAGTTAATGGCGGCCATGTTTTTCAAGCAATCAATCACAAAAGTTGTTGTAAAAAAACAGTTTTTAAGCTCATACTAATGAGCTCAACATTTTTGTAGGTGGACCTATATGGTCCCAGAGGCTTTTTTGCAAAACACTTGAAACTGGACCTGGGTGAGAAATTTTAAGTCAAGTGGACTTACGGTGTGAGGGGTGTGCCCTCTCAAATGTTTTCATTCAGGGCTTAATAACAGCGCCACCTTCTGGAGAATTGCTAAGAAAAATAGTAGCACATGATTCCCGGTGGGGACACACGTACTGCAAAATTTTTGCATTTCTGTGTGCAACGGTGCGGGAGGAGTAGCAGCGCAAACCTTTACGGAAGAAGTTGATTAATAATCCTGAAGCAAGGGGCGCTCCGGTGGCATAGTAGTGGATAGGGCGTGTACCATATTGGCTCCGGCCTTCGTTGCAGTGGGCGCAGGTTCAAATCCGACCCGTGGACCTTTACTGCAGGTCATCCCCACTCTCTCTCTCTGTTTGTCTCCCATTTCAACTCGGTACTATCTAATCTATCTATCTATCCATCTATCCATCTATCCATCTATCTATCTATCTATCTATCTATCTATCTATCTATCTAATTTGAAAAAATAAATAATCCTGAAGCATGTTTTGAGCAATAACAAAATGTGCATGCCCTCATTATTCAGGCATCCACATAATAAAAACATTTCTTAACTCTACAGACCTATCCTCAATTTGAGAACATCAAAATACGTGTTTAACATTGCAGATTACGGCTAAAGAGCTGGAGAATCCTCTGACTAAATTTCAAGGGATAGTTCGGAATTTTGGACATTGGACCTAATTTCCAAGTTAGCCTGGGTGTTAATTATCATTGGAGACAGTTTTCAACACATTTCATTCAGTCTAGTTGCAGAGTTCCCTGGTGCTAGGCTAGCGCAAGTCAACAGCCAATGCTAGCCTGCTAATAAAAACAGTCTTACCCACTCAACAGTACACCCGAGGAAAATCAACAGTTTTCAACACATTTCATTCAGTCTAGTTGCAGAGTTCCCTGGTGCTAGGCTAGCGCAAGTCAACAGCCAATGCTAGCCTGCTAATAAAAACAGTCTTACCCACTCAACAGTACACCCGAGGAAAATCAATTGTAACACCAGACTATCGATGTAAATGTCTGTGTTGATAGAATAATGTTAGATATAAAACCGACCTTGCATATTGCATTTTGAGGGACTTGCTGTGTCTCCGCAGCAGTGTTATATTCCTGGTAGTAGGCTACGGCAGCGGTGGACTGATATTACTTAGGTTACCGGCTCTATAATAGTTTGTTTACATGCCGCTGTCATTGCTGCAGACGCAGAGTACAGTGTACAATAGTAGCCACAGCTGCCATGGGGCTTCTCCGTTTACTTTCTGCTGGTAACATCACTCACAGGGGTGTCAAACTAATTTTGGTTCGAGGGCCACATACAGCCTCTCTGATCTCAAGTGGGCCGGACCAGTAAAAGAATGGCAAAATAACGTACATATGTCAACTCCACATCTTTATCTTTGTTTAGACTGCTGAATTTCAGGTGAGAGGACTGTTAGTGTTTTTCATGTCAAATTGAAAATATTTAGCTCCTCAGTATTTTTCTTCTAGGCTTTTACACAATGGGTTTATAACAAAACACGTGTTACCCTAAAAAAGATTGAAGGGTAAGCTATAGTTTAGATAGTTTTTAGCAAGCTAATTAGTTGTCAGATGGTTGTTGGCCTTGATGCTAGCAAGAAATTCCAGTTGGGGTTGGTCGTCACATTTGTTGGGGGGTTGGTTGTCACATGTTATCCAAAGGGTGCAGCCAGGAAAGGAACCCAATAACAAAAGAAAATGTCAAGCTGTATCCTCACTGACACCCCAGAGATGGAGAAAATAGAGCATGCAAAAGAGAGCATGCAAAAGAGAAAAAGGGCAACATAATCAAAACGACCCAGTGAATCCCAAACTAGACCAGTTGCCAAGGCTACTGCACCCCTGTGCACTCCACCCCAGCTGGGGAAGAAGAAACAGAAGAGAAAGAGACAGGAGGAGGAATCTTCATCAGATGAAGAGGATAGTTTGTGTTTGGTTTGTATGGAAACGTTCTCCAGCACCCGTTCAGGGGAGGTAAGGGAGAAGTGTTGTATGTGCAACCAGTGGGCACACAATCTCTGCTTAGTTAGTGAGCAGACCCTACATTTGCCATCACTGTAACTCAGATAGTGAATGTGTGGATCCAAGTTGAGCAGGCTATTACTGTTAGACCTATATTTTTCAACTTGACAATGAAATTAAATTTTCAAATTTGGTTCTGCTTTCTTGCCTTCTTTTTAAGATTTTCCCATTAAGATAACATTGTAACATTGTATAATAGTTTGTTTACATGCCGCTGTCATTGCTGCAGACGCAGAGTACAGTGTACAATAGTAGCCACAGCTGCCATGGGGCTTCTCCGTTTACTTTCTGCTGGTAACATCACTCACTCTACACCAGGGGTGTCAAACTAATTTTGGTTCGAGGGCCACATACAGCCTCTCTGATCTCAAGTGGGCCGGACCAGTAAAATAATGGCAAAATAACGTACATATGTCAACTCCACATCTTTATCTTTGTTTTTCAGTAATATGCTTTATCACTCAGCCTACATTTGTAACCTACATTATCACGGATCACAAGGGATCTCTGTAACCTCCAGGAAATGCCTTAGTAAAAGTTGCTGCTGGCCAACGGAATAGGAGGTGCGGCGCGAAGCGCCGCAGCAAAATACGCACCAATGAAATAAACAACCGGTTTTTGAATACAAAAATACAACAGACACTGACCTTACAGTTGTGAGATTTTGTTTGCTATGTACAGGAATACATTTTGTGCAAACATGCAGACAGTACAAAATACAATTAAATAAAAGTGCAACTTCTACTAATATATATATATATATATATATATTTTGGTTTTTACTTTGCCATAAAGCACCGGAGGAAACATTAATAGCGGTGAAGCAAGATTGCCATTTACCATTCCCCACGTTGCTAAAATGAGCTTTTTTTAAATTTTGGCTGCCCCCTAGCGGCTGGAGTGAGCATTTTGGTTATTTCTTTAAAAATTCAAAACTCCTCACAGGAATGGGCTAGAGACTTAGGTTGCGTTCCGAATCGCATACTCATTCTTTTTTCTATTCTACATACTAAATCCGACGATAAAAATAATCTAGTTCGGATGCAGTAGGCATACTATTGGGACATACTTTACTCTCTTATTTCATCAAAACATTGTGCCTTGATCTTGCCTCTTGCTTTTATATCCGTCGCATACCCGTTTGTTTTCATATGGAGGCTTCGTCGATGTGACGTCACTTCACGTGCGCACTGGATTGTGGGTCACAATCGCCCAAATAGGATGCACTTTTCAACACTAACAATCTTGGCCGCATGAAGTAGGACATCCGGGTACTTCTAACCATCCTAAATCTGGCCACAAGAATCGGGACATCCCAATTCTTTTTTCTACATACTATATAGTAGAAAGTATGCGATTCGGAACGCAACCTTACTTTTTTTGACATGCTCAGAGATGTGTGCTCTAAAAGTCGCAGGCCGGATTAAATCAGCAGTGGTACCACTGCTCTACATAAAAAAATGGTTCAATGTTAAAATTATTTTTAAGTTACAATTAGCCAAAAATTAATGGGAAGAAGTAGTAAGTAGGATTTTAAAAGATTTGAATTCACACTATAACAATTTGTCACTTACCTGTGCAGTAAACTCATCCTTTTCTGCTGCCTCTATGTCATTCTGTGAAAAGCAGAGAACATACAATCAGGGTTTTTTCTGCATAGAGAAATTTTCGGCGCCCCCCAAAGAGGATTTATCCAGCGCCAAAGGAAAATCACCAGTGCCAAAATGATAAAATTTGAGAATATATAGCCATTTAAAACCTATCCAAATTCAGCCCAATTTAAGTCATCCTTTTGAGGGGCTTGGCAATAACTTTAATTTCAATTTAGATTACTATTACAGCTTCCCTCAATCATGAAAACAAAATAATCATAATTTAACTGTCATTGTTCCGCACGCCAATCGGGGCATGCAGGCTTTTAAATGCAGCGAACCCTGTCAGCGGTGCGCTCCACTCGGCCCCTCCCTCACCTGATAGTTTAGCTTTCGGCTGGTACAGAGGAGATGTTGCGCATTGCCGGGTGCTTTGAAAAACTTCTAAAAGACGGAAGAAAGTCAGCCTTTGGTCGAGATTAAAGGTAAAACTAATTGTGTTGTCTGAAAACACTTCAGATTCACAACAGACTAAAACAATGTGCAAGATATGTCACGTGACATACGCGACCGCACGAGAGAACAAAAAGGCATATGCTACCATGTCTGCACCTCAAAACATCCTGACCAATTTGTTTATTCACTTTAAGTTGAATCATAGTGGTCTATGACCAAGCAACAAAAAAACACAGGAGTTTAAACCTCCTTGACTCCTGCCAACCACAACAGCCAACACTGTACAATGCAACTGCCTATCCAGCCAGCTCCTTGAGACATAAATAATTGATGCCCTCACATCCCTGCTAGCAAAATACATGCCCTATCGACACCATTTGCAACGGGTTATTTTTATTTCGACATATTTGTTTTATTCAATTAATAAAAATGTTTCACTTATTTAGCATATTTCTATTTTCCTTGTTTCCAGTCCTATGTTTAAAGTCCAAAGTCATGGTGTTATTAGAAACAACCATTTTAAAAGATAAATAAATGCATGATGTTCTTAAATCAATGATTAACTGTCTTTAATAATCGTGAATACAAAATGTCAATCAAAATAATCATGACCATGATTTTTTCATAATCGAGCAGCCCTACCTTCTTGCAATTGCCATGGTTTAGATCAATTAGAAATAATTACATTATTAAATAGGTAGTCATTATTAGTAGGGGAAGGTGGGGTGATTTGTGCAACTTTTTACTCAAAGTGATTTTAAAGTCAGGCCTTGACAGTTATGTCTCCAACTCAAATATGTACATATATTTCAGGATGTTGTGCATCCCTGGCAATAAAAACTTTGGATCTGGAATAAACTGTTTAAGAAATATAGCTTTCGGAAAAAAAGTTGTCTTGTCGCACAAATCACCCCACTACGTGGGGTGATTTGTGCGTCATTGTGTCACAATGACAAAGTCACCATCATCATCTTTCTGGCCATCTGAACTCTCATCAGTGGTGTCGTTAAGTGGAATTGAGATGTCACCCTCTTCTGAGCTACTGTAGACAATCACTTTCTTTTGGTGACCAGCGTATACAGCCATGCCACTGGCACAACTCTCAGAAATGTACTTTGCACTAGTTGCTCCGTGCTTGTGTAACCAACTGCCACCTGACAAATGTGATTCCCCCTACATTTCTGCCTTTAAATCAAGGCTCAAAACCCATATGTACACCCTGGTGTTTCCTCCCCATTAACCTCTGCACTACTTACTTACCTCTGCACTACTATCTGTGTTTATGTGGATGTATGGGCTTTACGTCTTTTATTTTGGTTATTGTTATTTTACCTTCATTGTTTACCTACTGAATGCACTATGTACAGCACTTTGGACAGTGCAAACTGTCATAAATGTGCTTTTATAAATACATTTTACTTACTTACTTACTTATAACTCACCCAGGCCCTTGCGCACAAATCACCCCATCCCCAGAATTTTGGATAATAGGCATGATGCAGCAATTTAGGGTTGACATTGTGCTAACTATATAGACTCAAAGTATAGCATACCAAAGCACTAAAACATGTGTCAAATGTTTTCAAACGTGTCTATAATTGTTCAGACACAATAATCAAAAAACCTTGATCATGGAAATTTTACTTTGAAAGGCAAAACACAGTTTTTTGAGCTTAAATGTGCTTATATCTTATTCCTTGTGTCTCCCTTCTTTACAGGATGAGTCAAATGGATGGCTCTTCTTAAATATGTGGTCACATTTCCAATTTCTTCCACGGTTTTCTAGAAACAAGGGGTTTTGCAACTTCCAAAATGCACAAATCACCCCACCTTCCCCTATAAGGGCTGCAACAACGAATCGATAAAAATCGATTACTAAAAGCGTTGGCAACGAATTTGGTCATCGATTCGTTGAGTCGTGCGACATATACGTCACTTGTAGGCGCGGCACTGTTTACATCCAGCCGCCGAAAGGGTCATGCACGCCCACAGCGAGCCGTTCGCTAAAGTGTGAGCGGCCACAGCTTGTATTTTGGTCATATCTAACACTGGACTGTAGGCCTATATAAAAGTGTTGTACCTTTGCTGTTTTTGGATTAAAAAAACTCCTTCAACTCAGTATCCGTCTAGTCCAAAAAACTCTGTCTGCTGCTGCAGACGGTGTGCAGACGGGCTTGGAGAGTCGCCATCGGCGCATCAACAGTCATTCAAAGCAGCGGTAGTAATCACACAACCGAACGGTGTAGATCAGGGGTCTCCAACCTTTTTTCAACTGAGAGCTACTTTGAAAAAATTAAAGTGGCCAAGAGCTACTTGTATCAAATCGCTTATATTTATTTACATAGCACACATCAAATGAATTAAGCTTCTGTTTGTACATGTGTGAAATTGCAATACCCAATGCTTATCATAAATAATTTCCCATCAAAGGTCCAAGAACACATTACTTTACACTTTTTGTGGGCCACATATCACTGAAAATTGACATCAATGTCTATACTACACTTCTTATTGTGACACAACAGTGTTTCCGTAGGAAATGTCTTAGTCAAGGTGGTCACCACACAGGTGTGGAGGAGGCGCGGCGCAACGCGGCGCGCCAAAAATTTTGGGGGTATTTTGCTCAAAGATGCCAATACGCACTACAGAAATAAACAACTGCTTATTTGAATAAAACAGACAACTGACCTTACAGTTGTACATTTTTAAAGTTCCTTTTTAGATAGGGGCTGTTGTGAGATTATTGTGGACAATTAGGCCTACTGTGATGCGATAGCCTATAATTCATTAATGGTTATTATTAGCCTACTTACTTGCGAGTTTATTGGTCGTTTTGGAACATGTATTTCCCAATTTTAAAAAATTCTGAAAATAAATCTTGTATGGCTACACTAGCATGCTGTTTTACAAATAACTCAATAGTTGAAATAATAAATACAATGTCTTTTCCCCTTAAAATGATTAAATACATTTATGCAAAGGTCAAAGACAGTGCATGCCGTAGTCATGCATGGCCGCATGCAGAGCCGCAGAGCAGCACACACACCAGCTGATAGAGAAACGATTTGAGACACATGAACATTTATTTACCGCAAATCGCAAGTTTTGACCATGGGAAGAGGTGCATTTACCTTCATCAGATTTTGAACTTGTAAAAAAAAAAAAAAAAAAAAAAAACATTTTTTTTTTTTTTTACAAGTCGGTCAACCTATCAGGCGAGCTACTGAAAGCCCGCCCGCGAGCTACCGGTAGCTCGCGATCGACCTGTTGGAGACCCCTGGTGTAGATAGTCCCGTCAGTTAAAAATAGTAATCCAGTTTTTAAATCCATTTTAAAATCGGAAGGATATAGAGCTAGTTAGCTTAAAAAAAGTAGCAAACATGTCAAATGTGATGTGTTCAGGCCGGCTCAGCAATATGATTAATGTGTTCAAATGCAACACAAAAAAAAAGAAATTTGAGATTTTGGCGAAAACTTGTTTTCCCAGCAATATAAAATAGATAGTAAAGATGGAATTATGACCTGTTTAATGTCCTATCTTGAGCTATTATCATATCAGCAATTAAAGCAATAAAACAAGTTATATTTCAACAAAATAATAGAAAAGTATCAATAGTGTTATCAATTAAGACTTGGATCGTTAAGGAGTCTCAAATGGTATCAATATCAATAAAAATTAACGATCTCCTGTCATCTGAGAGAAATTAAGGTGATTTAATTTTTTTAACCGTTAGTATTTACCGGTTAAAAATCTTAACAGTTGACTGGTTTACCATGGACATCCCTTATATACTGTATAAATGTATATATTTTTTTGTGTTATCCCAGTTAAGTTTATTTTTATTTTTTTATCATATAATATTACTGTAAGAGCCAGATTGCATAAAACATAAGAAATTGTTTAATAATATTTGTGGAAGTAATATGTGTTTTTTATAATTCATAATAATTTACAGTTCATGTTATTTGCTTTTTATAAGTGTATTTTCAGCTAAAGTAATTTTGTAATATTTAATATGTTTAGGCCAAATGCTTTATTTTTGTGACGTATTACATGCGCCATTTTAGTTTGGAAGACAGCTGCCCATAGGCACGGGAGCATAATATTTCTTTACCGTATGATGTGTGATTTTGTATATTTTTTGACCTTTTTTCAGTAAATCTTTTGAACCAGAAACAATATCTCATGTCATTCGCGTCAGAGTAAGTTACTGTGCCTACAGCTGGATTGTGGTATCGAAATTTGAAGTATACAGACGGAATGCCACTACAATTACTTTTAATAGTTTCGGGACGTTGGAGCAATAACCTGGTGTTTTGACACTTCAGTCTGCACTGTGAATTTGAAGTAATGTTCAGTTTTTTAATAAAAGATGCGGCAATTAATTTTTTGATTAATCGAAAAAATTATCGAACGATTAATCGATTATTGCAATAATCGTTAGTT
This sequence comes from Ammodytes marinus, assembly GCF_949987685.1. Lineage (NCBI taxonomy): Eukaryota > Metazoa > Chordata > Actinopteri > Uranoscopiformes > Ammodytidae > Ammodytes > Ammodytes marinus. The sequence continues at coordinate 743,245 of NC_137232.1, forward strand.
GCAGCCCTAATTAGTATTTTGACTTCATCTACAGGTTGTTTATTGTGATGTTATCAGTCAGTAAGCTCCATGGTAACACTGCGATTGACAGGCTAACCTACATGCTCTGTAGCTGGACAGAAACTGCCCTCTCCCAACCCCACACCCCTCTTAAAATACAATACCGTTTTGCCTTTACTGTTGCACAGTCGCGAACCCAAAAAAAGTCGGTCCAAGTACTGACCCCCCAAAGGCCCATTCTGAGCCAGGAAAAACACTGTACAATGTGAGACAACTTGTGAAAAAGGGACCTTGAAGCCAACCATTGAGGTTTAACAGAGCTATGGAGGCGCCGCGCAAAAAGGCTCTGGCTTTAGGTCTACAATGATAATCGGGGATATCCTGTTTGTAGCGTTGTTGAGGGGAAAGGCTTCCGCGATCGATTGCATTTCTCGAGCCTGGATACAGAGTGCCATGTCAGCAAACTAACTGCGCAGGGACGGTACAGTGAGCCGCCTCCCTCCGTCAGCTTCATTCTACAGCCGAACCAAATTACAATCACCACCTAAGCATGGACATCGTTTAAATAAAGCCTATAATTTTTATGATCATAAGGGCTTTAATGCAGATTCTGAAGTCTGAACATTATGGTGGCAGCTGTGGTGCAGTTTTTTTTCAGCAACTCAACCTGCACTGCAAAAAAAAGGGGGCAATAAATCGATCTTTAAGTAGATTCATTCCTCTTCTTATATAACATGCAAATCACTGAGTGGTTCACAATCACATCCCTAGTGAAATTTTAATTTGACTTTTAGATTTGAAGGTTTTACTGTTTATTTATTTAGGCTTGCTTTTTGGTTGTAGGCTATGTTTGAGGAGAACATTATGAGTTTAATTTATGCAATGTTGGAAGAATAGGCTAAATAAATAAATAAAACTGCAAAAGCCACATTCAGTTTGCCTTTTAAGGTGAAGTAAGCGGTTTATTTATGTTACGGTAATATAAGTGTAAAATCGCTCTTTATTCATACAGTGATCACTTACATAATGTGCGCGTTTCATAAAGCCGATCTCTCAGTCAGCTGCTGTGCAAATAAACTTATTGTAGTATCCCGAAATTTTTATCTAATCAGAAGAGAGAACGCTACAAACCGGCACTCGTCTCACTCATATATAGTATACACTCCATGGTCTCACTGCCGGTGCACGCCAGAGCAACAGATGGGTGAATGTGTATGCGCCTACAATGGCGGAGCAGGTAAAAATCCTTCCCAATGTCTGTTTTGATGGTTTTTATCATGTTTTATAACACTTCGTGTATAACACTTATAACGCCTCGTTTCCACCGAGTAGAGCGGGTCGGGTCGGAGCGGCTCAGAGCGGGACAGCTCACTTTTAAGAATCTCGGTGGTGTTTCCACTGCCGACTCTACCCTTACTGGTGGGGCGGGGTTTAGGCTGGACTGCGATAGCCGCCGCCAGAATGTGGGTCAAACTATCGGGCTGTGGAGCAACTGTGGTCATCGTTTTTGCTTGGTCAAACCAGCCGCTTCTCTATTTATTCCCCCTGTGTTGTTGTGAGCACAGAGACGGCTCGGTGCAACTGATAGAGACAGTGAGCGAACAGCGCTGGCTGCGGCAGCTACGTGACATCGTAGCAGTGGGACACAGTGTAGCCAACTGATTCATTTAATGACGAGGAAAAACACCACACAATAAACAGTGCCGCGCTCACATTTTCGCCAAAATACAAGACTCTCTTCACTCTAGCCGAGGTGACTACACACGGCGGAAATTATTCTTTCGACCAACTGTGGTCAAGCCAGCGGTCTCTCGTTTTTGCTTGGTCAAACCAGCCGCTTCTTTATTTATTCCCCCCGTGTTGTTGTGAGCACAGAGACGGGTCGGTGCAACTGATAGAGACAGGGAGCGAACAGTTGTGGCTGCGGCAGCTACGTGACTGGCAGTGGGACACAGTGTAACCAACTGATTAATTTATTGACAAGGAAAAACACCTAACAATAAACAGTGCTATGCTCACATTTTCGCCAAAACACAAGACTCTCTTCACTCTTGCCGAGATGACTACAGATGGCGGAAATTATTCTTTTGACCAATCAAATGGCGGCAGTGTGTAGCTCCGCCTTTTCGGCACCCTTTCAGTCGGCTAGTACCCCAACGGAGGAGTACTGAGATTAGGAGCGGCTCAGAGCGGTTAGGTGCGCTTAAACCGTACCCTTACCAACTAACTGCAGTAACTGACAGGAAGTTAGCTAAAAGAACCATTCCGCTTACAGCACCTTTAATAATCGTGATTACAATATCAATCAAAGTAATCGTGATTATGATTTTTGACATAATCGAGCAGCCCTAGAATAAATGGCATAAAAGTATGGTATATTAAGGTATAACTATTCCACATTCCTTAGGACATTTACAGCATTATTGACGACGTGGAGCATTGGTCAGCTCTTCCGCTGTCTATGCTGGTGGTGAAGTGTGTGTTATCTATTCCAGATGTTGCTTAAAGAGGTTCCAAAATCTGCATTTGATAGACTGAATAAATTAATATCAAAATTCATCTGGCAGGGAAACACTCAATAATTCTGTTTAAAACTATATAATTGGGCCTTGGACTCCTAGATCTAAGGTATAATTTCTGTGCTGCACAGCTGAGACCCACAATTTCATAGATGGAGGATCATACTGTACAATCGATGGACTAATATTGAAAAAAGCCTTTGCACAATGCTGATTAAGATAATAACTTTTTCAGAGCTGCCCTTAAAGAAGATCCAAATGTGTGAATGGGCAACAATATCATTACATTTTTGGAAAACCAGTAATTGTCATGGTCTGTCTTTGTCCTGTCTTGTTTTGGTGGTTTCCTGTTTTATTTTGGTATGTCTGTCTTGTTCCTCCCCATGTCCTGTCAAGCTTCCCCCTTGTTTGATTACTGCTCCCTCCCCTAATGTGTTACACCTGTCTCGTTGTGTCTTGTACACTGCGTTCCAAATTATAATGCAAATGAGATTTTCCGAAATAGTCGATGCAAATCATAGTCAGTATAATTTTCAAGTCATCAACCGTTAAAGTATATTTCAAATTTTATTGAACAAACCTCCCAATAATAAAAGTATTTTTTTCAAAAATTAAAAAACTCAAAATGCACTGTTCCAAATTATTATGCACAACAGTTTCAAAAAAAATGTATAGGTTGTAAACAACTAAAAACGGTCATTTGTTGAATTTGCAGAATGTGGAGGTCATATTTATTGAAATCAAAAGCTATTTCAATCAAAAATATCTTAACAGGCCAAGTTACATGTCAACATAGGACCCCCTCTTTGATATCACCTTTACAATTCTTGCATCCATTGAATTTATGAGTTTTGAGAGTTTCTGCTTGAATATCTTTGCAGGATGCCAGACTAGCCTCCCATAGCTGCTGTTTTGATGTGAACTGCCTCCCAACCTCATAGATGTATTGCCTGAGGATGCTCCAAAGGTTCTCAATAGGGCTAAGGTCAGGGGAAGATGGGGGCCACACCATGAGGTTCTCTCCTTTTATGCCCATACCAGCCAATGACACAGAGGTATTCTTTGCAGCATGAGATGGTGCATTGTCATGCATGAAGATGATTTTACTACGGAAGGCACGGTTCTTCTTGTTGTACCACGGAAGAAAGTGGTCAGTCAGAAACTCTACATACTTTGCAGAGGTCATTTTCACACCCTGAAGGTGCCAACCAGCTCCCTCCCCATGATTCCGGCCCAAAACATTACTCCACCACCTCCTTGCTGACGTCACAGCCTTGTTGGGACATTGTGGCCATTCACCAACCATCCACTGCTCCATCCAGGGTTGCACGGCACTCATCAGTAAACAAGACTGTTTGAAAATTAGTCTTCATTTATTTCTGAGCCCAGTGCAACCGTTTCTGCTTGTGAGCATTGGGGGTGGCCGAATAATAGGTTTATGCATAACTGCAAACTTCTGGATCCTACACATTGAGGTTCACGGGACTCCAGAGGCACCAGCGGCTTCAAATACCCGTCTGCTGCTCTGTAACGGCATTTTAGCAGCTGCTCTCCTAATCCGATGAATTTGTCTGGCAGAAACCTTCCTTATTATGCCTTTATCTGCACCAAACTGTCTGTGCTCTGAATCAGCCACAAATCTCTTCACAGTATGATGATCACGCTTAAGTTTATGTGAACTATCTAATGTTGTCATACCTTATCCAAGGTATTGCACTATTTGACGCTTTTCGGCAGCAGAGACATCCTTTTTCTTTCCCATATTGCTTGAAACATGTGGCCTTCTTAATAATGTGGAACGTCCTTCTTAAGTAGTTTTTCCTTTGATTGGGCTCACATGGCAAACTAATTATCACAGGTGTATGAGATTAATTTCAATGGTCCAAGGCATCCTGAGACAATATCATACATGAGTTTAATTGAAAAACAAAACATGTAAAGTTTATGACACTTCAATCCAATTTGCAAAATAATTTGGAACACGGTGTATATATACTCCTTATGTTCCTTTGTTCCTTGTATGTGCATTATGGTTTGTTTTGTGTCAGTGAGTCCTTGTCCTTTGTGTTCCCTGCGTACTTGTGTTTTCTTGAGCTCCTTGTCCTGGACCTTTTTTGCCTTTTTTGAGCTTAAAGGCCTACTTCACCGGTTTGAATATGAAGGTGTATTGAATTCTGAGATCCTATGTAGTATAAATGTGCAATTTTTTTTTAAATTGGTTCATCCTAGCCTGAGAAAAGGCAGAAAGAGTGTTTTTTTTAACCCTATATTAATCTTACTGTGACATCATAGTAAGATAAATATAGGGTTAAAAAAAAATTACTTTGTAAATATTACTGTGATGTCACAGTAGGAGAAATCACAGTAATATTTACAAAGTAAGGTTTTTTTTTAACCCTATATTTATCTTACTGTGATGTCACAGTAAGATTAATATAGGGTTAAAAAAAACACTCTTTCTGCCTTTTCTCAGGCTAGGATGAACCAATTTCAATTTTTTTTGCACATTTATACTACATAGGATCTCAGAATTCAATACACCTTCATATTCAAACCGGTGAAGTAGGCCTTTAATAAATTATTATTTTGCCACGATGTCTTGCGTTTGGGTTCTGCTTGCCTGCCTGTCTGCCACACCGTAACAGTAATTTTTTAATCTATGGCAGATGTGGGCTACCATAGAGATTTTGCACCATCTCAGGAGATACGAGGTTCAAAAGTGGTCTTAATTAGCAGTCATAATGGCAAACTAAAATCTTTCAAACTAACTAAACATACATTCAAACTCCCACAAACTGATTTTTATAGATACAACTCACATTCTAACAACACTTCAAGAATTTGAACAAGTTAAAAAAAAATCTCAAATTGAGTTTTTTCTCCAAGAGATACAATCTAGTCATAATAGTAAGAGAGATATTTCCTAAGTATACATTATATTTTCATCTACGGACTCAAAAAACACCTCACATATAAAAGATAATTGGGGGACTGAAATTGGCGCAACCATTACTACTAAGTGTCCAGTTCTAATATTTGGAGTTAAGGTGGAAAACTATAAAAATATATTTTATAACCCCACAAGTAATAATTAAATAGAACCAAACAGGCTCAGATAAATGCTAGAGAAATGTGGACAGCACGTTGACAATCACAATCACATTTTGTGGTCATGTCCAAACTTAAGTGACTACTGGAAGGATGTACAGTATGTGATGCTCTCTCAAAGCAGTTTTTCTATGACAAAGACCCTGTGGTTGTTCTCCCAGAAAATGTTTTTGACAGAGATAAGGCACGTGTCAATAACAAGGTGTAGCGACAGGCACACACTCCCTATGGTTAGGACAGTTGTGCAGTTTACAGCTAGGAATGTCTGAGGAAAGTTCTACAGCTCAGGATTTAAAGCCATTAATTGATGAACTTGCATCTGGGAAAATATTTCAGTTTTCTAAGGGCTGTAAATAGGCCAATCTATGTGGCTAAATAGCATGCTAATATTGATCACTGATTGTGTCAAGTTCAGTCTGGACTTGACACTTGTTTTGTTGTCCTCGCTGACATTGTCCTATATTCTGACTATATGGGCCTACACAAACCCTGCTTCACACTGTACTCCCGGTGTTGTTTTAAGTTAAAAGCCCTCTCAGAAAGCATGCAGCAGAAACAGGAAACACGTCAATATTTTATCTTAATTCCGAGGCAAGGCTATTTAAGCAATACAAATGCATATCATTCAAATAATTCCACGGAAAACAAATAAATTATGCAGACTACCAGCATTCAATAAAATCTACACTTCAGTGTTATTCTCTAGTAAGTCACAATCAGGGATAGGATATTCCTCTAGTATTACTCGGATGCTTTCACCCACAGATTTTCAGGGGAAAATCATGGCGGTGCTGCACTGCCAGTAGCGGCCTTAGCTATGTTTCAACCCATTCAATTGAATGGGGCCCCGCCCTCTGGGGGGCCCCCAAGCCCCCCCTAAAAAAAAAAAAAAAAAAATGTTTTTTTTTTTTTTTTTTGATAAATAATTCTTGAGCAGGCTACCGGGCCCTAGGCCTCATAGTAACTTTTCATGTTGCATTGTCAAAGAGCTCAGTCACTCATGTCAATAACAGGGTCCAAAAAGGAATAAGCCTAAATATAAGGAAATAAATCATCATGGGCCCCTCAACTAGTAGGGGGAGAAATACAAAAGCATAATAAAACAGCATTAGTAGCTCTGTCTAAGGGGCTTCATGATGAGCCTTTAGGGCCCCCACACACATACAGGAATATGATTTATATGTGTAAATTCTATGCTGTTCATAAGAAGTAGCTATCCACCCTGTATCTGTTGAAATGAGTCTCTCCATCATAGAACATGAGTCTGCAGACCAATCTACTGTACTGTTTTTACAGTAGCAGAGTAAAGAGTGCTGCCTGATTAAGAAAAATCTGAAAAATAATGTTCCTGCTGCATCTCAGGATTTGATATAGCCTTTAAATTTCCCCTCAAAGTGCACTAGATTGATGCATTTTAATTCAAAAGGCACACATTTTCTTCCGGGGGGGATGCCCCCGGACCCCCCAACAAGGACCAGGGTCCCTCCCACAGTATCCCTAAATCCTGTGAGAAAAACTGACTTCATTAATATGTTTTTACCATTAATTGTATATGTGCTGAAAAGTCAGTGTACCTGACTGGATAGGTAGGAGTGGGGGGGCCCTTTAAGAGTCTGCACCCAGTGGCCCATCATCTCATACAACTCTACAATCTGCTTTCTTTTTGCGGGAAGCATGCACAAGCATGCACAATAAATATGTATTAAAAAAATAAAATAAATAAGATTTTTTTTTTCGAGAAAATACAAAAAAAGTGGGGGGCCCCACACTAGGTCTTGAATGGGGCCCCCAGATCGTTAAGGCCGCCTCTGCCTCCACCTGACTCCTGATTAAAGTTTCAACATGCATCAATATAGATATCAAGCTTGACGTCATCTCTCAAATTCATACTAACAGCACCACATAGGTAGTCAAATGATTTTACTAGCTGGCTGCTTCATTCGATTTCATACCTTCACAGCCCTTTCCTGATGACAACTGGTGCTCAAACAAGCTGCCATGTTTGTCTCTATTGGCATGCGCATCTTCAAATCACCTCATGGAGTTATCTGTGTGTCTAACATTGTCATTTTCAGTGCGTAAAATATGGTGGTGTCACGCGGCTCAATGTCCACTCCTGATGTAATCTTTCAGGTCCTAGCATATCGCATTATCTTAGTCATACAATTCATATTTGCTGGGATTTTCGCCCTGGCACCCGGTTAAATACTTTACTTATTGATTTTGGCTATTCTTAATTTCACTGCATCCCTCTAATCACATCGTCATATGCATTGGATTTCAGTAATGGTTCACATCCACTGAATGAGGCAAGCTTTCTTTTCATCATGCACGTTAATGGATTGTTCTTTGTTTTCCAGTAAAAGGTTCATATCATCACATCTTGGAAGGGTCATTGTATCCTGGCAGTTTCATAGCCATTCATTGCATGTTGGGCAGTAGTTAAATCATGGTCATGCTGACCTCACTCTTAGCATTTTGTAAATTATCAATCATAAATATTAGGGGTGGGAAAAAAAAATCGATTTTCCGATTAATATCGATTCTCTCTCGAACGATTCTGAATCGATTCAGAAAAGTTAATAATCGATTTTTTTTTTAATATTTTTTTTTTTAATATTTTTTTTTTTTTTTTTTTGTAAATACTGATACTTCCTGCACCATTGCGCATGCACACCACACATGTGCAAGTTGTTTCCAAAGTGGCTTCAAAAGGGCTGAGAGCAGCAAACCCATGACTTGCACAGGCTTTATCTCTGCTGAATTCCAAGCCATACTTTTTGTACAATGTGTTGAAATGACATAGAAAATAGATAATAGAATAGAAATCCTATAGAAACATGATTTACGAGATTAGAAATAAAATAAAACTGAATCGGTTTAGTTTTTACATACTTCCATATTGTGTTGAAAGCTGCATTGATTATTGCACTGTTCATAGAAAGTCATATTTGTGACAAGAAAAGCTTTTCTCTTAATACAATATTAGAGAAGGTAATTCATCTGTTGATTGTCTTTAATGATCATCACAAAAGTAGGAAGTGATTAGCAAACTCTGAGTAGCAAACTCAGATGTGCATATAAATATATTTTTGAAATTCACACATGGGTATGTACATAAACATTTTTTTGCATCGAGATGCATTGAAAATCGATTTTGAATCGAATCGTTGACCTCTGAATCGGAATCGAATCGAATCGTGAGGTGCCAAGAGATTCCCACCCCTAATAAATATAGGAAATGTACATTCCGCTGTTTAATCAGCTTTTCATCTCCATGACTCATCTTCAAATGCTTCCTTATCTTGTACGCAGGTTAATGGTCTTGGATCGTGTTCAGAACCAGCAGTCCGGTCCTTTGGTGCATATCAGTTCAGAGTGGATTTATTGTTTAGTTTTTCAGAAGGTTTGGGTTTGCATTCACAAAGGCAAAACTCAAACAGACTATAATGTAAACAAAAGTCACTCGCTGTCAGTTTGGCAAGTAAAAACGCAAATCCCTCACAAATTCTACCATCGCCTACATCAAAGCATCGGCCGGGTATTTTCATGCAACATGGAGCTAGGGCTGTCCCGAATACCATTTTACAGGCTTCGAATACTCGTTGGATTTTCTGAGCGAGTATTCGAATACTCGTTCTAAAAAAACTCACCATCAAAAACAACATTAATAATCCCAGTGTACTCCCTAAAACCGAGACAGTAAACTGCGTAGTCTGTTGATTATTAAATAACTTTCTAACGGTAATAAAGTCGGAGTTCCTTACTTTTTCCCCGTGGAAGTGAACAGCTGTTGTTCCGTTCCAAAGCAGCAGGCCTCTCTGTTACCGTAACCCTTCAATTCATCCCGGAACATGCATCTTTTCAGCGATTTATAAATCCATACAAAGATCCAATATTGAACGTCTTTTGTGTCCATATTGTATCCATTATTGACAGCGAATTCCCATGATGCAAGCCAGTCACTGTTGATTGGCAATAGGCTATAGCAGCGCTGCATAGGGAATGTAAACAAACAGCTGAGCTAAGCTAGCGTTAGCATTTCGCCGAGCATTGCTTTTCCTTCCGAGATCGTGCTAATCTTGTGGTTATAAGGGGAAAAAATATATATTCTTCCTCCATCGCTAGTTCCCTACTGCTCGTGGTGCCGCTTTTAATTTGCCTCGCTCTAGGAAACGTCATTAGCCTACAGCCGGGGCCTATCCGAAAAGTCCAATCTCCTAACCTATAAGCCTCCTTTCCTATACCTTAACCCCTAAACGTCATCGGGGTTAAGGAGAGATGAAAGGTGCTTCCTATCGAACATAGGAAAGGACAGCGCTGTTTCAAATGAATTCGACTCCACTTTTCCTAACCGACGTCATTGCGCGACGGCGAGTATTGCTGACGTGAGTCACTAGTGTGAAACTACACTATAGCCTATTCTCCGAAAATTGACCACAACAAGCGCTCGTTTGATCCATGCGTTCTTTTCATATTGATTTTAATCAGGTTGTCGCCAACAGAGTGAGAATCACTCCCATAGCCTATCCCAATTCACATGTGGAATAAAAAGAGGCTACACTTGTGTTGATGTTGAAATTAACTGCCCCCAGTAACTTCATTAAATGTGAAGTTGGTATTTTATTTTATAATGGTGTAAATTATGTGCTACGAAAATAACTATTATGATGTTGGTCTTTTATGAGTTCTTTATTATCTTTAGCCTGTGTGTGTGTGTGTGTGTGTGTGTGTGTGTGTGTGTGTGTGTGTGTGGGGTTAGCCGAGTCAAATCTTCCTCTCTTCTCCTCTCCTCTCTTCTGTTTTACCTCTTGTTCGTATTCGTGTAGAGTCGGTAAACTCCGGCGGTGGCCTGTTGCTTTAAATCTTGCCGCCGTAAAGGATTATGGGATACCACTATCTCCTTTCCTTTAGCATAGGTTGGTCAGGAGTAACCTATGCTAAAGGAGGGTTAAAGGATGAATCGAGGCTCCTTTCCTATGCCTTTCCTAAGCATTTGGAGAATTCGGATCACCTATCCGCCGAGTACTTCCGGTTCATCTCGATAGGAAAGGAAATTTCCTATGCAAAAAAATGTTTTCGGATAGGCCCCCGGTGTATCACCGGTTGCGCTTTGAAAGGTCAGCGGCCAACTAGGTCAAAGTTCAAATAATTTGATAATTTATTTTAAAAGAGCGATACATTTGTATTTAACAATTGTTGTATATACAACGTGTTTATCTAAATATTATTATTTGCTGACAACATATAGTGCAGTTTAAGATACTTCTTAAACAAATTATAAAAGTTAAAAATAAATAAATAAATAAAATATTCCGAGTACTGAATTGAGCTTCGAATAATTCGGGCCAGCCCTACATGGAGCACATATTGTAACAGCAAGTGTCTATTAAAGGCCTACTTCACCGGTGGGAATATGAAGGTGTATTGAATTCTGAGATCCTATGTAGTATAAATGTGCTTTTTTTTTAAATTGGTTCATCCTAGCCTGAGAAAAGGCAGAAAGAGTGTTTTATGGTCTCACTGTCTAACCCTACATTTCTCTTACTGTGATGTCACAGGATCTCAGAATTCAATACACCTTCATATTCCCACCGGTGAAGTAGGCCTTTAAATGTAGTGCTACTGTCCTCCGTCAGCCCACGTACAATCACAGCAAACTATAGCGGGTGGAGCTTGGGGCGTATACTGGCAATCCTAGCAGTAGTAAAACATTCATCGCATCTTGCTCTACGTTTACATGAGGTTAGAGAAAATCGGTTTATTGTGTTACTCCGACTGAAACCGGAAACTTTTCTATGCATGTTAACATGTAGTCCGACATAATCTGATTTCTCAAAACCGAACTAACACACCCAGATAATGCGGTTGGGAGCCAATGAAAACATCAACAAAGGAAGAAATAGAAGCTGTGTGCGCATACAGCACATACGCAATGTACAGAGCAGCAAAGTTATCCATATCACCGTTGAGATGGTACCAGTTGCTGCTCGCTAAACCGTATAGGCACGATAACAGTAGCGTGTCGCTAAACATCAGAAGCTGCTTATCATTAGCCGCTTGCTAGCAAGAAGGTCAACCAGAACGGGTCCAATACTAACGAGCAGAAAGAAGGCATATCGTCACTATCGTAGAGTTGGACATACAGCAGTCAAAAAATGGTATATTGGGACTTCCGAGCGGCGCAGCAACAGGATGGATGAATAGTGGCGAGCTCCTGATAGTCGGTTTTGAAAAGTACCTCCTACCAATATACAACAATTTATTTTTATTTTTAAACAAAGTATGACAGGAGGGAAAGGTCAAAGGAGTAAGAGGAATAGAGCAAGCATGAGAAATACAGCCCAAAACTCAGAAATTGCCAAACCGGCTGAACACGAGGAAGATAGCGACAACGGAGCTATGCTGGGTGCTAGCACCAGTGAAAGTGCTCTACTTGAAGCTTTGGCATCACTCTCAAGAGAGTTTAAAACTTTGTACGACTTTGTAGAGTTTAAAGGAGAAGTCTTACAAGAGATACATGACCAAAACGTTAGCATTGCGGAGGCACAAACTCGGATAGCTGATTTGGAGTCTGCCTGTCTCGAGATGAAAGAAACATTGTTGGACGTGGTGAAGGAGAACACGGAGATGCGGGATAAACTCATTGATTTGGAGGGCCGATCAAGAAGAAATAATATCAGGATCTATGGCGTTCAAGAAGGAGAAGAAGGCCAATCTGTTGCCGAGTTTGTAACCGCGCTGTTTAAAAATCATCTCACACTGCCGGATGGATTGGAGCTCCAAATACAACGGGCGCATAGAGCACTGATCCCAAAGCCAGCCGCAAGTTCATCTCCAAGATCGATAATAGTGAATTTTTTACAATTTCACGTCAAGGAGATGGTTCTCAGGAAAGTATGGCAACAGAAGATTGAGATAAATGGCAAACGGCTGTACTTTGATAATGATTACGCGACAGATATCATGGAGAAGCGCAAAGCATATGCCCCTATTAAAGCTGCGCTGAAGGAGAAGGAGATCCGGTTCCAGACACCCTTCACAAAGATGCGTGTGCTCTGGAGCTCTGGGATGCAGACCTACGCGACAGCGGAAGAGGCAGCACAGGACCTGAATCGACGCGGGATCAAGGTGACGGTGAGAAACAAGACGAGCACAGTAGCGGTCGCAGAGGAGAGGTTGAACGCAGCAATCCCATGGAAACGATCCAATGCCAACGCGACCAACGCGGTCAACACAGCACAACGTGCAAGACAGAAGCTGACGGAATTCAGACGATCCAGTGAGTGTTAGGCCTATCTGGACTGAGCTGAAAAAAAATCTGATGATGGGCAATTGAAAACGTAAGCTATGACTCTTATTTTTTTAAGTTATAGGCTGAAACCGACTAGAGGATCTTTTTTTCCCCCCTTTCTTTTGCGCCAATGTTGGACTATTCTAGTGTAAGTGGGATTTTTCTCACAACTAGGGAGGGCCCCTACGCAAAGGCAACCTACCCTCCTCCCCCCAACAGGGACTTTAAAGGATGGCTAAACACATCCTTCTTTTTCTTGGGAGTCACGTTCTGTGTTCGATTGTATTATAGTTACGTTTTGTTTTTTGTTTTTCATGCTGGGTTGTCACACCAAGACATAAACAATATACTTAATGTCAGAGTATAATGTGAAGATAATATCGTTGAATGTAAATGGTCTGAACAATCCTGTGAAACGCCAGAAAGTAATGACTAAATTGAGGAAGGATAAGACAAATAATATATTTACAAGACACTCATTTGTCTAGACAGGAAAGTGAAAAACTCAAGAGATTTGGCTATTCCAATTCATTTTATAGCTCATTTCGCCATGGATGCAAAAGAGGTGTCATCATACTTATCCCCGACTCAGTAAAATTTGAGTGTGGCAAAGAAATTTGTGATAAAGAAGGGAGATTTATTCTGGTGAAAGGAAAGTTGGAAAACGAAATGGTGACTTTAGTTAACGTTTACGCACCACCTAACAGTAGAAAACAATTCATTAAAACCTTGCTGGACATCATGATAGTGGAAATGGAGGGAATATTGATATGTGGTGGTGACTTCAATATGGTGATGAATAGTAACCTGGACACAACAAACAAGAACAAAAAGACCAGCCATGTCACTAAAATGATTAAGACAATATTTAAAGAATATGGGATAGCTGACACTTGGAGGGAATTATACCCCTCCAAAAGAGATTATACGCACTACTCAGCTCCTAATGGCAGCTATTCTAGAATTGATTATTTTTTCATGAATAACAAAGATTTATATAGGGTAAATAAATGTCAAATTCAGGAAGCAGATGTGTCTGATCACTGTGCAGTTTACCTCGAAGTCAAACTAAAAGTGCAGGAGAAAAGTACATTATGGAGGTTGAATGTTGGGATTCTAAATAATAAAACAATAGTTGAAGACCTGAAGAAAGACATCACAATGTATGTAAAAGAAAACAATAATGGAGAGGTTACCCCAGTTATCCTGTGGGATGCTCTTAAAGCAGTTATGAGAGGAAAGCTTACAGCCAAGACAACTGCAATTAAAAAAGCGAGAAGAGAACTGTATGATAAGGAAAGAGAAAAGCTATTTAAAATTGAACAACAACATAAAGCTACCCGAGACTCATCGCTGCTTACAAGATTAAAAGAATGCAGGGAAAATATAAATAATATGTTAACCGCAGAAATTGAAAAGAAAACAAGATTCTTAAAACAATCATATTATGAAGTAGGACCAAGAGCAACAAAATTGTTGGCAAAAAGATTAAAAAAACAGCAGGTTAATAGGACAATTCACAAGATAAGGGATATAAAAACAAATCAGATTGTTAATGAACCAAAAGAGATTGAAAATGAATTCAGGAATTATTATAGGGAATTGTACAGTCAGTCGCCCTCTCCTGACATATACCAAATGAAAACTTTTCTTGACGAATTAGATTTACCAGCAATTGGGAAAAAGCTAAATGATGTCCTGACCTCACCAATCACAAAAACAGAGATAGAGAAAGCAGTGAACAACCTAAAAGCTCACAAATCACCAGGCAGTGATGGCCTAACCTCTGAATGGTACAAAACATTTAGCGAAGAACTTTACTAGATACCATTACTGGAATTAACATTTAACTACACACTTGAGCATGGAGAAATTCCTCCTTCTTGGAAGGAAGCTATAATTTCGGTGATCCCCAAGAAAGATAAATGTGAAACCTGTTCAGATTACAGGCCCTGTAGCGGCTCCCCATTAGCCACTAGGCTGCATGTCGTTAGGTGTCTGTACGCGTGCGTATAGCCTACAGTTAACATCTTGAAACTTTGAATGTCCACTCGTTCCATAGGTTTTAAATGCTTCTTTATTCATAGGCTTCAGGTGGCTTGTACATACAACTATCGTTCGATGTTAATCTGAGCTCCATGAGCACGGTCGAAAACATTTGCCTTCCGGCATGCAAGCACCTGGCTAGTGTGAGTGCGCCTGATTAATAGCCTTGCATCCGGTACAGTCCCGCAACCTGGCGGTCAAGTGGTGCATTACAAACAATATAAACAAACAAGAAAGAGGGTCAATGGCTCTTACACTGGGCCCCTAATTGTTAGGGCAGGTAGACTTAACAATTATACAATGCCACAATAGAGCCATAAAGAAAAACCATAACACAAAATGTTTACAGGGTCGGCGGTAACTAGCACATTGACAGTCAATTAGACATCTGAGGCTGCTTGTAATAGGCACGGCTAGTTACAGGGGTTTCGAAAACATTACTCTTTTTTTTTTAGTTTACTGCGGCTTTGAGATTTCTCCCTTTTTGTTGCCTTGTGTTTGCTTTGCCTTTCCTTGTCACCAATGTCCTTCTCTTTGCTCTTGGATCCATGCGAGCGGCCTTTCTTAACTTCTTTCCCTTCGGGTGAGTGTTCATGCTTTGTGTTGGAGGTCCATAACTCCCTTCTTGGAGCTTTAGCAGTCTCATCCTTGCCCTCCTCTTCCTCCACAGCGGACTCTTCCTCTTCCTCTTCCCACTGCTCCTCCTCTTTTGGCTTCTGGACAGCCTGAGGACTACGATGTTTCTTATTGCTTAGTTGTGGACACTCGTCCAAAGGGTGTTCATGAGAGCAGCACACACAGGTGCTGGGATCCCTTGCCTCGCTCATGGTTGGTTTCCGTGGGGCATTTGCATCCACTCCTGGTTCGTCTACATAGTCCGCCTGTTGTACTGTGGTAGCGAAGCTATTCCCTCTCCTGTCATTCCTTTGCAGCGACTTGTTCACGCTCCTCAGGTCAGGTTTCTGAAATGCAGTGTCTTGAATATCACCAAAGACAGGATCAGACTGTATCCTGACTTCACGCTCAGTAAAGGTGACAAAGTCTGTGAACCGTGCCCTGCGTTTGTGCTTATCTACCACATTGTGTGCATCGGCCCTCCATCTTTCCCTTAGTTTGAATGGCAGTTTTGACATCAGTGTCCTCATGGTAGTTGGTGTATCCATTTTGTGCATGTATTGAAGCTCCCCCATCACGTTACAACAACCACGCAAGAACAAGGAGTATGCCTGCAGCGCCTTAACGTCCTCTGTTTTGACTGCAGGCCATTCCATTGCTTTCTGTGTGTATGCAGCACCAACCTTGTATTCGTTACCAAAGTGTTCATGTAGCAGCTGTTTTGCCAGTGCATAACCGGATTCAGGAACCAGATGCTGACAGCTGCGTACGAGTTCCCTTGGCTGACCTATGGTGAACTGCTCCAAGAAGTACAAGCAATCAGCTTTGCTGGCTTTAGCTTCCACACCTTGCTCAAAGGCTCGAATGAAGGGTTTGTAGTCAAGTGGGTTTCCATTAAACACCGGAATGTCTCTAGGTGGTAAAGACAGTGACTGTTGTTGTTGAACGAGAGCTGCCGTTATCTCATTCTGTCGTTGCATAATGTCGTAGATGCTTCCAAATGATTCCTCGTTTTGCAGTTGTTGAGGTTGTGTGAAATACTGTGGTGTTGGATCAAAGGGAACATAGTGGGCATGCGTTGTTTCTGGCACCATAGGCTCAGGTTGATAGCATGTGTTGACGTTGGCCTCTTGGTTTGGTTGGGATGGGATTTGTTTTCCTTTTCCCTTAGGACGTGCACCCAGTGGTAAGTGATTCATCCATGTTGGCATTTGCTCCCTTTCATGCCTTACTGCTGCAGTAGGTTCATATTCATTTGCCATGGGGTTGAGAGTGTTCCTTTTCAGGTAAGAATTCATGCCATCCTGGCTTTTAGCCACGCTTCTGCTCTCTGAAGCTTGGAGAACTGCTATTTTAGCATTGGAAGCACTGATTTCAGCTGCTAGCTTCAGCTGTTGCCTTTTTCTCCTTAGCTTGTCTTCTTGTTCCTCCAGCAGGTGTGTCTCTTTTAGCGCTGCCGCACGTACAACTAGTGCAGCGTTCTCCGCCTCTGCTTTAATGCATGCAGATGCTATGGAGCTAGTGCTTTTCCTGCTGCTAGTGCTGTGATTGCTATGATGCTCACTAGCAATATTTGACATACTGTCTTCTGGTAAAACGTCATCATCAACCTCATTTTCATTCATGTGATTTTTGGTTTCAACCTGTGATGACCCCTTTTTGTCATAATTTTTATTTCCACCTTTGACATTGTGTGTCAACCATATTTGAACTCTGTCAGTGAATTCACTGTTTGCAATCATTTTTGCTTTGAACCATGTTTCTTGTTTTTCAAGCTCTTCACCATGCAGCAGACCCACAAATGACTTATGCAAAGATTTAGCTTCATTAGACAGAGCAGAAAATTTGGCAAAAGTGCATTTTACCTCAGAATCACAATCATTTTCTGTCAGTAATTCCTCCACAACCTTTCTTAAATTACTTGCTTTGTTTAATTTAGACATTCTTTCGTTTTGCAGCCTTTCTATTTTTTCACGAAATACCTTAGGAGTCATCTTTATAACCCGTTTTGGTCTGTCTGTGTTCTTTTTACCATTGTCATAACCGTCATTGAACGCCCCATTGTCACTCGCGTCACCAGCGGTAGCCGCCGTAGCCTCGTCAGGCAAGTTTGCAACACTGTCAACATTGTTTACATTCTCCATTGAAGCGATCGCGCGCGAGCACGGACACGGACACGAACAAAGTTAAGTGAAGCCACAGTTATGTTTAGTCAGCAACCAAGCTTGGATTTATGCCCCAAATGTGTGCACACAGAGTCAAATGGCCGTTAATTGTTCAGCAGCGCTACTCATACCTCCATAGAGAGAAACAGCTGATCGGCTTCCTTTCACCGGTCCCGAACAAAGGCAGTCGGCGTCCTTCCCTCGATCCCGAACAAAGGAGGTCGGCGTCCTTCCTTCCCCGCAGCAGGGCAACTCCAATCCGGTAAAGTACCTCGTATCACGCGTAGCCAGTACGTGAAGATGTTAGGTCCATTGAAGCATGTTTTCGACTATTGTAGCGGCTCCCCATTAGCCACTAGGCTGCATGTCGTTAGGTGTCTGTACGCGTGCGTATAGCCTACAGTTAACATCTTGAAACTTTGAATGTCCACTCGTTCCATAGGTTTTAAATGCTTCTTTATTCATAGGCTTCAGGTGGCTTGTACATACAACTATCGTTCGATGTTAATCTGAGCTCCATGAGCACGGTCGAAAACATTTGCCTTCCGGCATGCAAGCACCTGGCTAGTGTGAGTGCGCCTGATTAATAGCCTTGCATCCGGTACAGTCCCGCAACCTGGCGGTCAAGTGGTGCATTACAAACAATATAAACAAACAAGAAAGAGGGTCAATGGCTCTTACAGGCCCATATCACTACTCAATGTAGATTATAAATTATACACCTCAATTATTTCAAAGAGATTTGACCAATTCATCATTGACATTATCGACGAAGACCAAACGGGCTTCATTAAGGGACGTCAAACCCAAGATAATATAAGGAGAACTTTACACATTACCAACCATGTTCAAAATAATAATACCATCGCTGCCTTGATAAGCCTTGACGCAGAGAAGGCCTTTGACAGCGTTAATTGGAACTTCTTATACCAGGTACTTGAAAAATTCGGATTTAATAGCAAAGCTGTGAAGTGTATCAAAACACTCTATCAAAACCCGACTGCGAGAATAAGAATAAACGGCAGTTTGACTATATGTTGACTACAGTTTGAGTATATCTCTACAACGCTCTACAAGGCAGGGTTGCTGCCTGTCACCGACGCTGTTTGCAATCTTTATAGAGCCTCTAGCGCAAGCTATTAGGCAAAATAGAGATATTAAAGGGATAAAGATTAAGGGAGAGGAACACATTGTCGGACTTTACACGGATGACGTTATATGCTTTTTGGAGGACCCAAACTCATGTATCCCCTCATTATTCAACCAACTAGAGTCATTTGGTCGATACTCTGGGTACAAGCTTAATATTGCGAAAAACACAAATCCTAACATTCAATTACTCACCAACCAAAAGTGTACAATTAAAATATAGAATGAATTGGAAAGCAACAAAAATGAAATATCTAGGGGTCACTTTAACACAAAGAACTGAAGACTACAAAGCTAATTACTCCAAAATAGACAAGGACATTAGGAATGATGTGGACAGGTGGGCTATCCTTCCGCTAGATATTGGCTCACGAATAGAGACTATACAAATCAGTGTTCTACCCCGACTCCTTTACTTATTCCAATCCTTACCCATTGAGATATCAGAAAAACAATTTAGAATGTGGGATAAAATAATGTCAAGGTTTATATGGAACGGTCATAGACCAAGAATAAAATTTAAAACATTACAGATTGGGAAAGACAGGGGTGGCCTAGCATTGCCAGATTTTAAAGAATATTATCACGCTGCACAAATTAGACCAGTAATCTGTTGGTGCGACAGCAACTATGTAGCTAAATGGAAAAATTTGGAACAATATGTAGAAGGGAGGGAAATACAAAGTCTTGTTGGAGACAGAGAAGAAACGATGCGCAGAATTAAAAAGGTGAATTCTGTCACAGAATTTACGCTAAGGATGTGGTTTAAAATCGTAAGAAAATACAAATTGGAGAGTGAACTTGGACTGATCCGGTGGATAGCTTATGATCGGGGTTTCATTCCTGGTTCTCTCGACCAGAAGTTTAAGCAATGGATTCCAAGAGGAATAACAGCAATGTGCACAATGATAGTAAATGGTAATTTCTTGAGTTTTCAAGAAATAAAACAAAAATACAATCTTGATAACCGAGATCATTTCAGATATCTGCAAATGAGGGACTTCTATGATAAAGAGTTAAAACACAAGGTAAATCTGGAGGGAAATGGGATAATCAAATCTATATGTAGAACCTACAACTCACACACATATAGAATGATTTCTACAATATATGGCCATCTAATGGAGAGTAAAGGGAATACAACCTCATATGTAAAACAAAGATGGGAGAGGGAGCTGGGTTTGAATCTCTCTGAAGACGACTGGCTGCTAATTTGGAAATCACAACAAACAACCACATCATCTAGAATCTGGAGATTATTTTGTTGGAAGAATCTAATTAGATTCTTTATCACACCGAAAATTACTAGCAAATTTTGCTCAGCACCACAGCCATGTTGGAGAAAATGTGGAGATTCAGACGTAGATCACTCGCATGTTTTCTGGCATTGTTCGAAACTCATAACCTTTTGGGAAAATACTTATAGAACTATTGTCAAGATTCTAGGTTATGGTGTCCCCAAGACATGTATGTTACTTTACCTCGGCAACATGAATGGACATGTATTAAAAGAGGATAGATATTTGCTGAAAATCCTATTAGCAGCGGGTAAAAAAGCAATCACGAGGCTGTGGTATAAGCCAGACCCACCAACACAAGATGACTGGCTGAAAATTGTGACCGAGATATATGCTATGGAACATCTGACGCATAAGATAAGGACCAAAGAGGAGCAATGTAACAAAAAATGGGAGAAATGGACCGTTTACACATCGACGACAGGACTACATTCACAATGACATTGTTATAGAACAAAGCTTGAACACATCATGGCACCCCAGCATTGTACTTTTTTTTCCCTCCCTACCCCCTTTTTCTTTAAACTCATGTTCATATGTTGTAAAAGAGAAGAACAATAAAAATAAAGTGTCAAAAAAAAAAAATTGTATATTGGGAAAAGGACAGTTGTCCAAAAAAAAAAAATTGTATATTGGGAAAAGGACAGTTGTCCAATTAAATGTCCTAGTCATATTGTAACCGTAGCTTGACTAAACTGCATGTAAGCGTTATCATTATCATTGCTGATTCAGTATTATATGGTCATTGCTGACGTCACTCCTTGCATTGCAGTCAAATCATCAATCATGGTCATTGCTGACCTCACTCCTTATATTGCGGTCAAATCATCAATCGTATACAGTTACATATACAAATGTACCCATGTTCAGCTATTCGTCACTGTGATTTATCATCTATGTATTTAATTCAACAACAATAATGCTGACAGCAAAGTCCAGTATTTTTGGGGGGTTAATTCTATTCGGGTTTAACCTTTGCAATTAACGGATCTAACGGATATCTGCTAGCCTACCTCTGAAATATTTAATCCAGCGATTCCTGGCAAGTAGCTGTATACCTGACTGTCTTGGTATGGATTCATAATATTGGTAACTGGTATCATATAATTTCAGTCCACAAACTAGCATCCTTTTTACTATATCATGGTCATCTACATTCAGGTCAGTGCTGACCTTCAGAGGGCCGGGCCAAGCAACCCTTCAAACATCATGCACTCAGATCAGTGGGACCTTAGTAGAGACTGGCATGCCACCCTATTGCAGGGCCGGGCATGCCACCCTGTCAACATCATGCACTCAGGTCAGTGGGACCTTCAGTACGGTCGGATCACCTCTCACTCCTGCCCTCTTCAATGTTTTAACACAATACCAAGCATAGCTTTGTTATTCATGGTTATTTTAACATTCTGTATGTCTAGCATCCTCCTTCTCACCATGCATTCCATGACTAATTTATGTTTGCTTGTATCTAGAATCCACTGTCCTAGATTCGGTAAAGTATACTACTTTATGTGGGGGGCGCCTTTAGCTCAGTTGGTAAGGCGTCCCCCCCATGGGCCTCGGCCAGCAGCGGACCCGGGTTCGATTCCAACCCGCGGTCGTTCTCTGCATGTCACTCCCCTCTCTGCCCCATTTCAACTATGTCTCTACACTATCAAAAAAATATCTTAAAAAAAAAAAAAGTATAGGGGAGAGTGGCCTAAGTTGTGCAACTTTTCACTCAAAGTGACTTTAAAGTAAGACCTTAACAGTAAAGTCTCCAACTCAAATATGTACATATATTTCAGGGTGTTGTGCATCCCTGGCAATAAACACTTTGGATCTGGAATAAACTGTTGAAGAAATATAGCTTTCGGAAAAAAAGTTGTCTTGATGCACAACTTGCCCCCGGTGTGGTGTAAGTTGTGCGGTTGGAGAGAATACCATGGGGTGAATTGTGCCATTGATATATATCTCATAAACTGTAATGCAAGACAAATCCATTAGACAATCACTTATTTAAGGTGTATTTAAAGTAAATAGTTGACAAAGATTGAAGGACAATTTTCTTAAACAAGGCCTAGCAGATCTAATGGTTTTACCTGCAAAGCTCACAATGACAAAGTCACCATCATCATCTTTCTGGCCATCTGAACTCTCATCAGTGGTGTCGTTAAGTGGAATTGAGATGTCACTCTCTTCTGAGCTACTGTAGACAATCACTTTCTTTTGGTGACCAGCGTAAACAGCCATGCCACTGGCACAACTCTCAGAAATGTACTTTGCACTAGTTGCTCCGTGCTTGTGGAACCAACTGCCACCTGACAAATGTGATTCCCCTACATTTCTGCCTTTAAATCAAGGCTCAAAACCCATATTTACACCCTGGTGTTTCCTCCCCATTAACTATCTTACCTCTGAACTACTATCTGTGTTTATGTGGATGTATGGGCTTTACGTCTTTTATTTTGGTTATTGTTATTTTACCTTCATTGTTTACCTACTGAATGCACTATGTACTAGGGGTGTGCGCGTGTACACGAGTAACCGTTTAGTAAATCATAACCGTTTAGGAAAAATCAATAAACGAAAACCGTTTAAAAAAAATCTTCAAATTTTAAATGTTCTTTTTTTTCAAAGTTTTTAAATATGTTCTGGAGACACGCATTTATTGATTTTACATCACTAATAAACTACTTGGGGAGGATAAAAGCTAGTCTGCCCAATCTGTCTGTCCCTCGGCGTGTGTGTGTGTGAGTGTGTGTATAATCGCAAACACACGCGCACACACACACGGGGAGGCGCCGTTCTCGGGCTCGACTCACAGCCACGGAAGAGTGATGAAAGATAACCTAAAGATTAAAGTTACCCGGTTGACGTGAACTACGGGCGTAAGTAGCCCGAACACCTGTTCAACCTGCATAAACGTGGACATGTAGAAAGCGATAGTCTATATTAATCAGGAAATTAATGAAGCGCGATAATGACGGCGCACATGACAGGCGAACGCGTATGTGTGTGTGTGCGCTCGACTACAGGACGGCGGGCGCACGAGGACAATGACGTCACGGTTAACCGTGTACACGAAAAAAATTCCATCGTGTACACGGTTAGACATTTTTGTAAACTACTATGTACAGCACTTTGGACAGTGCAAACTGTCATAAATGTGCTTTTATAAATACATTTTACTTACTTACTTATAACTCACCCAGGCCCTTTGGCACAAATCACCCCAATCCCAGAAATTTGGATAATAAGCATGATGCAGCAATTTAGGGCTGACATCGTGCTAACTGTATAGACTCAAAATGTAGCATACCAAAGCACTAAAACATGTGTCAAATGTTTTCAAACTTGTCTATAATTGTTCAGACACAATAATCAAAAAACCTTGATCATGGAAATTTTACTTTGAAAGGCAAAACACAGTTTTTTGAGCTTAAATGTGCTTATACAGTCCCCTCCAAAAGTATCGGAACAGTGAGGCCAATTCCTTTATTTTTGCTGTAGACTGGAAACATTTGGGTTTGACACCAAAAGATTAATATGAGACAATAGCTCAACATTTCAGCTTTCATTTCCAGGTATTCACATCTGGATCTGATACACAACTGAGAAGATATAATTTTTTGAAAAAGAACACAACATTTTTAGGCAAGCAAAAGTATTGGAACAGATAGACTTTAAATAAATTAAAAGTGAATAAACAGTAATATTTTGTCGCAAATACTTTGCTTGCAATAACCGCATCAAGCCTGTGACCCATTGACATCACAAAACGTTTGCATTCTTCTTTTGTGGTGCTTTTCCAGGCTTTCACCGCAGCCTCATTCATTTGCTGTTTGTTTTGGGGGGTTACTCCCTTCGGTCTCCTCTTTAGCAGGTAAAATGCATGCTCTATAGCGTTTAAGTCTGGAGATTGACTTGGCCAGTCTAAAACCTTCCATTTCTTGCCCCTGATAAACTCCTTTGTTGTTTTTGCAGTTTTTTTGGACCCTTATCTTGCTGCATGATGGAGCATCTTCCAATCAGTTTGGTTGCATCTTTCTTTAAATTGTCAGACCGAATGTTTCTGTAGACTTCTAAGTTCATTTTGCTGTTGCCATCATGTGTTACTGTGTTGTTGTCAAGATGAACCTTTACTAAATTGATGGAAAGGCTAAAGTTTGGAGAAAGAAAGGATCTACTCATGATCCCAAACATACAGGCTCATCTGTGAAACACGGTGGAGACAATGTCATGGCTTGGGCTTGCATGGCTTATTCTGGGACGGGCTCATTATTCTTCATTGATGATGTAACACATGATGGCAACAGCAAAATGAACTCAGAAGTTTACAGAAACATTTTGTCTAACAATTTAAGGAAAGATGCAACCAAACTGATTGGAAGATCCTTCATCATGCAGCAAGATAATGACCTAAAACACAACAAAGGAGTTAATCAGGGGCAAGAAGTGGAAGGTTTTAGACTGGCCAAGTCAATCTCCAGACTTAAACGCTATAGAGCATGCATTTTACCTGCTAAAGAGGAGACTTAAAGCGGCAACGAGTAACTTTTAAATATCTTTTAAACAGCCTCATGTTTCCTCTCATAATCATAAATTACCTTTAACAGCAAACGAGACCATCAGTGCAAAGAAAGACGTTTTTATATAGTTTTTATTACTGCATTTGATCTGGTCGTACACCCAGTCCGATTTTCGGTTCACGCGTGCATGCTCTATGGTCACATATCCGTATTGCTCACAGATTTCAGTGTGGCGCAGTTACGCGATTTGAGAAGCCTATCCCTCCAGGTGAGGGAAGGGGAGCGGGAGCCTTGTTTGAGACAGTTGTTTGTCGTCATAATGACTGATAACGGGGCTGAACCATAAAAGAAAAAAAAGAAAATGCAATGAAGAAAAGCGAAAAGGGAGAGTGATAGTCGGGCGGGAGGGCGTTGCCAAGCAACGTATACACAATTTCACGCAGCGAACGTAGACTGCAGTGTTTACTCCTAAATGAATGAGCGGTAGCCTACTAAAACAAAGTTTACTTTGCCTCACCAGCATCATCAGATGACCATTATTCATCTGAAATAGTCATTATTTACAACATAAACACATTACCTCATCGTGATCCATTCTAACTAACTGCCATCTCTCGTTCATTCGCTTTGTGTGGGGACACGGACTCGTTCAGCTCCGTGAGAGGTGACAATGCATCAACTCATTGCAATCAGGTGTGTTTAGCACTTACTGGCATTAGTTGATGCTGTGTCACCCATAGACTCACGGAGCCGAAAAGAGTCCGGTGCCCTCACACTTTGCTTTCAACACACGGACACGCACCATATTGCTTCCTGATTATTTGAATCTGAACGCCCTGCACGAGCTAGAAAACAGCTTCACGACAGCTGGCGTCGTAATAATACTACCGCTTTTGTTCAAAGGTGTCGCCAACGTGCCGACTTACTCGTAGTGGCTTTAAGAGAGTAACCCCCTAACACAAACAGCAACTGAATGAGGCTGTGGTGAAAGCCTGTAAAAGCATCACAAAAGAAGAATGCAAAAGTTTGGTGATGTCAATGGGTTACAGGCTTGATGCGGTTATTGCAAGCAAAGGTTTTGCGACAAAATAGTAAGTTGTATTCACTTTAATTTATTTAAAGTCTATCTGTTCCAATACTTCTGCTCGCCTAAAAATGTGGTGTTCCTTTACAAATAATTATATCTTCTCAGTTGTGTATCGGATCCAGATGTGAATACCTGGAAATGAAATCTGAAATGTTGAGCTATTGTCTCATATTAATCGTTTGGTGTCAAACCCAAATGTTTCCAGTCTACAGCAAAAATAAGGGAATTGGCCTCACTGTTCCGATACTTATGGAGGGGACTGTATCTTATTCCTTGTGTCTCCCTTCTTTACAGGATGAGTCAAATGGATGGCTCTTCTTAAATATGTGGTCACATTTCCAATTTCTTCCACGGTTTTCTAGAAACAAGGGGTGAAACAACTTCCAAAATGCACAACTTAGGCCACTCTCCCCTACTACTTTATTTCTTTTTGGGGGTATTCTGCTCAAGCCAGGAATTCGCTGCCCCCTTCAGATGATTTCGCGATGGGGTTTAATCGGCAAAGACTCTTCTAATATCTTCAGCACATGTTCATTCTTAAACCTTTTGTTCATGAAGACTGTCATTATTGAAATGAAGCTTAGCGAAAGTTCACACAGGAAGACTGACTATCTGCACCGTGTTCTTTAATTCAGATTCCTCCCTCAGTTCATTCACGGTCTCGCCTAGTTGCTGCTTCAACCACATCAGCTCATCATGGGAGGTTCCCTCTGTTACATGAAACCTATCACATTCACCTTAACATCTGTGAGCCAATCACCTTGTTCCCGTCAACGTTTAGAACCATCCTCAAACTTGCTGTCAGTGTCATTTCAGCGATCGATGCAATTTCAATGACGGATCATGCAACCCTCCTCCACCCCAGTCACCTACAGTCTAGGGCTGGCCCGAATTATTCTAATATCCGAGTATTCGTTTGTTAAATTAGTATTCGGAGCTCAATTCAGTATTCGGGATATTTTTTTTTTTTTTTTTTCATTTTCTTTTCAAAACATTTTTTTTTGCAAAGGTAGCTCAAACTGCAGTATGTTTTGTCAGCAAACAATATTTGGATACACAAGTTATAAAACAATGGTAAAATACAAATTAGACGTTCATTTAAAATATATTATCGAATTATTTGAACTTTGACCTAGTTGGCCGCTGCCCTTTGCGCAACCGGTGATGTAGTAGGCTACGTGATGTTACAAGAGTGAGGCAAACTAAAAGCGGCACCAAGCGCAGGAGGGAGAGAGAGATGGAGGAAGAATAGATTGTGTTCCTAATAACTCTATAGGCTACCACAACATTAGCGCGATTTCGGAAGGAAATTTAATGCTTGTGCTTGGCGTAATGCTAACGTTAGCTTAGCTCAGCTGTTTGTTTACATCACCCATCATCAACCGTGACTTGCTTGCATCATGGGAATAGGCGGTCAATAATGGATGTAATATGGACAAAACAGACTATCAATATTGGATCTTTGTATGGATTTATAAATCGCCGAAAAGATGCACGTTCCTGGATGAATTGATAAGCTCCTGTATGTGTTACGAAGGCGCGGAGGACAGCTGATTTGGAACGAAAAACAGCTGTTGCCTCCACGGGAAAAAGTAAGGAACTCCAACTTTACTACTGTTCGAAAGTTATTAAAGCATCAACAAACTACGCAGCTTGCTGTCTCGGCTCACACACTCGGTTTCAGTGAGTACATTGGCATTATTAATGTTGGTTTGATGGTGTGTTTTTCTGAAACGAATATCCGAATATTCGCTCGGAAAAACCAACGGATACTCGAAGCCTGAAAAATTGCATTCGGGCCAGCCCTACTCCAGTCATCATCAAATTATCATCAGCATCATCCAGACCATCAGATCTTTACCACCAACAGTGTCTAGGCTCCATCGGCGGGTATTCTGCTCAGCCCAGGATTTCGCTGCCCCCTTCAGATGATTTCGCGATGAGGTCTAATCGCCAAAGACTCTTCTAATATCTTCAGCACATTTCAATAAATTAACTGTTCATTGTTAAACCTTTTGTTCATGATTGAAATCAATCGCTCCCCAAACCACTCGCTGATCATGATCTGCATAAAGCAATCTCTACTGTCTCTCATCTTGCCAACAGTACATGAAAACTCCAACCTGGCAACTCCAGGCTCCCCAAAATGCGAATAACTTTCCGCCAGTATAAGCACTCCACCAGCGAGCAGATATCTGCACGTGTGAAATACATTTGCGAGTAAAGGCATGAGACAGCAACCGTTAACAACACTTCCTGTGTCTGTCCTTTAAAATTAAATTCTGACGGTCTTGACAAAATTGAAAAAAGAAAAACCAAATGTTATATTTTTACAGGAGACCCATCTGTGCCAAACAGAACACGAAAAATTTAAGAAATTTGGCTATAGAAATTCGTACTACAGTACATATAAACAAGGACGTAAAAGAGGAGTTATGATATTAATTCCAAATTCAACTACATTTGTTTCTGAGAAGGTAATTAAGGATGAGGGAAGATATATAATAGTGAAGGGAAAACTAGACAATGAAATGGTAACATTAATAAATGTATATGCTCCTCCGGAGAGCAATAAGCAATTCTTTAAATCACTGTTTAATGTCATAGCAACAGAATCAGAAGGAGTTTTAATTTGTGGGGGGGATTTTAACATAATCATGAACCATTGTCTGGATACAACAAGTTTGAAAGGGAGCAAAAACAGATGTCAAAATTTGTAAAGCTATCCTTAGAAGAGATGGGAATGATGGATGTATGGAGGAACCTTAACCCTCTTAAAAAGGATTTCACACATTATTCGGCTACGCACAATGTCCATTCAAGAATTGATTACTTTTTTATAAATAAAGTTGATGGTTATAGAGTGACCGAGTGTAGGATTGGAGGGGCAGATGTATCAGATCATAATGCCCTATTTCTAAATATACATCTAAATGCCAGGAAAAGACAAACAATCTGGAGACTTAATGTGGGAATGCTGAATAATAAGAGTTTAGTGGAGGAATTAAAAAAAGAAATTAGGCAATATATGGAAGACAATAGTAATGGAGAAGTTGACCCGCACATGGTTTGGGATGCCCTGAAGGCAGTTGTTCGAGGGAAAGTAATAGCTAAAACATCTAAAATAAAAAAACTTAAAGCAGAGGCGTACCAGAACCACTCTTTAAGATTAAGAGAACTAGAGCAACAATACCAAAAGACAAACAACCCAAATATAAGTAAACAAATTAGGGATACCAAAACTAAGATAAACGATATATTAATGGACGAATATGGAAAAAAGTATATATTTATGAAACAAAATTATTATGAAATTGGCCCAAGAGCAACTAAGCTCCTAGCAAAACGTATACGAAAACAGCAAGCAATTAATACTATACATACAATTAAGGATCCATGCACCAATGAGACGATACACGAGCCGGAAAATATAGAAAGAGTATTTAGGGGGTTCTATGAAAAATTATATACACAACCAACTGCTGCAAACGAGGAAGAAATGAGAACCTTCTTAAACGAATTGGATCTACCGTCGATCGGCACTTACCAAAACGAAAGATTAACAGCAGACATTACAAGGGAAGAGATTATCCATGCTATACAATCGTTGAAAAACAATAAATCTCCAGGGAGCGATGGTTATCCTGCAGAGTGGTACAAGATTTTCAAGGAAGAACTGCTACCAGCTCTCCAGACTTCCTTTAATTGGACTCTAAAAGAAAACAAAACACCACCAACCTGGGCAGAAGCAATTATATCAGTCATTCCAAAACCAGGAAAGGATAAGGATAGATGTGAAAATTATAGACCGATTTCAATACTAAATTTAGATTATAAATTATATACGTCAATTATCTTTAAAAGAATAAACACATTCATTACAGAATTAATTGACGAAGATCAAACGGGATTCATATCGGGCCGACAAACCCAAGATAGTATCCGACGAACCCTACAAATAATTGGCAAAGCACGAAGAGAGAAACAAAGTACTGTACTGGTTAGCATTAATGCCGAGAAGGCATTCAACTGTGTGAATTGGAAATTCCTTTATCAGGTGTTGGAACGATTCGGATTTAATACTAAATCAATACAATTGATTAAAACACTTTATCATAAACCCTCTGCTAGAATCAGGGCCGCTGCTAAGCTTTTGGGTGCCCTAAGCTGAAATTGTCAGTGATGCCCCCCCCCCCCAAAAAAAAAAACAAAACACCAAGAAGCTCGCGTCCGTAGGGCGTGAGCGAAATTTTTTTGCCCTTGCAAGATCTCTGCGACTGCTTTTTGGCATATTTGCTGTAGTGATGACTTTTTGCGAACAGCATTTACTAACAGAAAGAACAGCTTAACTTGTGAAAAAAGAAAAAAGTTGCCTTGTATCCTACTAACTGCCTTTGCAAAGGAATTGAGTGATAGGATCATAGACAGATTATGAGATAATGGGCCCCTGGGCACACACTCTTAAAGGGCCCCCCACTTGTCCCTATCCAGTCAGGTACACTGAATTTTCTACACGGATACATACAATTAATGGCAAAAACATATTAAGGAAGTCAGTGTTTCCCACAGGATTTTGGGGTATTGTTGGAGGGACCCTGTACCTTGTTGGGTGGTCCGGGGGTATGCCCCCCCAGATTTTTTTTTTTTACCTTTTTAAAGTAAAATGCATCAATCTGGTGCACTTTGAGAGGACATTTTAGAGGCTAGAGAGATATCAAATCCTGAGATGCGGAAGGAACATTATTTTTCAGATTTTTCTTAAACAGCACTCTTTACTCTGCAACTGTAAAAACAGTAGATTGGTCTGCAGACCCATGTTCTATGATGGAGGGGCCCATTTCAACAGATAAAGGGTGGATATGAACAATTTAGAATTCACACATATAAAGCTTATTTGTGTATGTGTGAGGGGGGCTTCAACCCCCTTAGACAGAGCTACTAATGCTGTTGTTTTTAACTTGCTTTTGTATTTCTCCCCTACTAGTTGAGGGGCCCATGATGATTTCTATCTTGTTACATTTTAATGAGTACTTATATTTAGGCTATTCCTTTTTGGACCCTGTTATTGACATCAGTGTCTGAGCTCTTTGACTATGGAACATGAAAAGTTACTATCAGTATCTCTGGCTGAGGGCCCCCCTGAGCCCTTGGGCCCCTGGGCCTGTGCCCGGTGTGCCTGTGCAGTAATCCACCCCTGGATAGGTTACACAATTAAGAAAAAACAACGATGGGCCTGTTCATAACTAATTTATATATTTTTTGTAATGTAATGATTATCATGAACTTTAAAAAAATATATATATTTTGGGGGGCCCCCGGACCATCTCTTTTTCCTTTTTAATAAAAAAAAAAAAAAAAAAATTATAATTTTTTTTTTGGGGTGCCCCCCCCAGGAACTTGGTCCCCTACGCAGTCTGCGTACTCTGCGTATAGGGAGCGGCGGCCCTGGCTAGAATTAAAATTAATGGAAGTTTGACCAAGGAAATATATTTACAGAGATCAACCAGACAAGGATGCTGTTTGTCACCGACCCTGTTTGCGATTTTTATTGAACCCTTAGCTCAGGCAATCCGACAAAATAAAGAAATTAAAGGGGTCACAATTAAAGGTATAGAAAATAAATTTGGACTTTTTGCTGATGATTTGATTTCCTCGAACAACCTAACACATCTATCCCTAATTTGATGAAGCTACTACAATCATATGGCCATCTGTCAGGATATAAAATTAACGTCTCCAAAACCCAGATTTTATCTTTTAATTATACTCCAACAAAAGCGATCCTGGAATTATATGACCTTAAATGGAATCTAAAGTCAATTCAATATTTAGGCGTTACGATCACTAAAAACTCCACAGACCTATATAAAACAAATTATAACAATTTAGATCAAGAAATAAAAAAAGAAATAACAAGATGGTCTACTCTCCCACTGGATTTAAACTCTAGAATTGAGATAGTTAAACTTAATATATTACCCAGATTTCTCTATCTATTCCAATCTTTACCAATAGAGGTACCCCAAGGTCAATTTACAAATTGGGACAGAATGATTTCCAGATTTGTCTGGGGGGGCAAAAGACCTAGAGTCAGATACAAAACTCTTCAGCTAACAAAAGAGAGAGGTGGTATGGGTCTTCCAAAATTAAGGGTGAAGTGATAATTGAACGTGATGTAACTTTTTACTTGTGCATATATTGTGACATTTGTATTTCTTTTTGTCATACGTAAAAGTAGGAAATGTTTAATGAAACAGAATAGAATGTAAATACTCCTCTGACCAGAGGATGGGGGAGGACCATAGGGTCACAGGAAGTAATAGGGGGAAGGACCTTATATGGCCATACAGTAGCAAGGAGTAGAGGGAGGGGGCTACCGGGGTTCCCCCAAACAGCTGTGCCTTTTTCACTCCTCCTTCCCCCAAGTCTCATTGGTTTTCAGTTCACTATATAAGAGCCTGTTTTGAAGCAGGATAGGGCTTTTTGGGAGATGATAGGGCTTTTTGATGCTTTTTTGAGGCTTTTTGGGGCCGCTTTTTGTGTGTTACTCTCTGTTCCAGCAGACTCTATCTGTCTCTTTAACCATGGAGGCAGAAGAAAAACTTAGAAAAACTTTGTGAGTCCAAAATACTCCAAAGTACTTAGAGGCAAAGTCTTTTAAAAACACATCTGTGAACCTCTTGACACTAAGAATGACTTGATCAAGAATTTTTTAGAACTAGAAAAACGGACTGAGATGCAGGGGGTTAGATGGACACTAATGGTTATATGGGGCCCGTAGCACTGGGACTTGTACGCGCTAGTGCGTACCGCCATGTGTATAGTGTCTGTTTAACTCACTGTAACATTTCTGCAAAGGGATAGACTGATATTGATGGTCATATGGAGCCCGTAGCACTGGGACTTGTACGCGCTAGTGCGTACCGCCATGTTGTACAATATCTGTCTAACTCCTTGTAATTCATTAAGTTTTGTAGCGCGGTGAACGATATGTACAGGCACGTAAGTGTTTGGATATTGTTTCAAGAGTTACAACAAATTTAGAAACGAGAACCAAGTCAAACTAACTCTATTAAATGAGTTATAGGCATACACCCTCTTTTCTTTTCCTTTCTGGTCCATTTTATGTATTATCTATACTCTCTTGTATTTTGTAAATAAAATCCCTTAAATGTTGAAAGCCTCAGTTGTGAATTAGTTTATAACTGGAACAGCAGGACCTTAGGTATAGTGTTTTTTCTTCAAAGAGATGGTTTGTCCCCGGGGAGGTAAGTTCAGTATGATTCTACACGACGGCACATTACTGATTTAAAACACACACAACTTCATACAACTAACTTCTCTGTAAAGAGAGAATATGTTGATACACCTAATCTTTAAACTAAAAGAATAGGTCATAAATACCTTCCCAGATTAAACTAGATGTTTATATTCTGAAAATAGTATATTTGTTCTATTTTATTAGGAGGGTGGGTTACAAAATAAGTTTCTAATAACTTATACACAATATTGAAACCTTCCGTGAACACGGGAGAAGGATTTTCTGATAACAATATTAGAAAAGGTTTATAGTTTAGCGGAGGTCGACCTTATTATAAGCAGAGGTGACTCTGATAAAATAGGGATTTTTAAACACAGTGTTATATATTGGACATTGTACTTTATTTAGACGTAAAATTCAGGTTAGTCTAGAGGGTAAATGCCGCGTTTTTAAACAAGGAGGCCGGGGTTCGCGTCTCTTACAGGGGACTATGGTGAGCGGAGAGTTTTCTTTGTAGAGGAATGATAGACAATTAAAGCATTGTGCCACAAGTTGGTTACCAGGAGTTTGAGAGGACATAACTCATAGACTTTTGATAATAGCTTTTCATTTAGATTAGACCTGTATAGTCGAAATCGTAATAAGGGAATACTATTATGCTGCTCAATTGAGACCTGTGTACTGCTGGTGTAAGTCAGAATTTAGAGCTAAATGGAAAGACATAGAAAGAGAAGTGAACCAAATTCCAATTCAACATTTGATTGGAGATAATAAACTATACAAGGAACTCAAAAATAAAATGGATCCAATAACAGTGCACACACTAGGTTTGTGGTTTAAAATATTGAAAATACACAAGATTCAGAATGACATAAATATATTAAAATGGGTAGCATATGATAGAAATTTCAAACCTGCAATGTATGATCAAGGATTCAAACATTGGTTAACAAAGGGAATAACATCTTGGTGTGTTTTGGTAAAAGATGGGAGGCTGGAGAGTTTTGAAAATATGAGAAGAAAATACGAATGGGAGCTCATGAATTTTATAGATACCTTCAGCTACGGGACTATTTCAAAAAGGAAATCGAAGCAGATTCTTCCAAGGAGGTGAACAGTGTCATCCAAATTATAATAAAAGCATATCAAGAAAGTAACATAAGAATAATTTCGGCAATGTATAAAGGTTTGAATACTAACGACAAACATTCAACTAAATATGTTAAGATGAAATGGGAAAAAGAACTCAATGTACAAATTTCAGATGAAGACTGGCATGATATGTGGAGGACACATCACTCATCCACCAATTCACGAACTTGGAGGGAATTCTCATGGAAGAATGTGATTCTTTTCTTTACAACACCAAAAATGAAAGGTAAACGGCTACACAAACGTCAGAAATGTTGGCGGGAATGTGGGTCTTATGATGTTGATCATTCACATGTTTTTTGGAATTGTCAGAAAATAACTGTATTTTGGGAAATGGTTTATGAGGTATTAAAGCAAATACTAGGATATGAGGTCCCCAAAAGTAGTTTGGTGCTCTATCTATGTAAATTTCAAAAAGAGAATATTATTATGAGTGATGTATATTTGATCAAAATACTGCTAGTAGCGAGCAAGAAAGCTATCACCAGACATTGGCTGAAAGAAACACCACCAACAAAAAATCAGTGGCTTGCTATCGTTGAAGAGATAGCCTTAAAGGCACTACGAGTAAGATGGCACGTTGGCGTCCCCTTTGGACAAAAGCGGTAGTATTTTTACGACGCCCGCTGTCGCAAATGCTCGTGCCAGGCGCGTGAGCGTGGACTGAGAAGGGCGCAATATAGTGCATGTTCGTGTGTTGAAAGTGTGAGGACTCTTTTCGGCTCCGTGAGAGTGGTTTTGACACTGCATCAACTAATGCCAGTCAGTACACACACCTGCTTGCAATGAGTTGATTCAGCAGCGTCACCTAACTACTCTCTCTCTCACGGAGCTGTGTCCTCACAGAAAGCGAATGAATGAGAGACGGCAGTTAGTAGACTATGGATCACGATGAGGTAATGTGTTTGTGTTGTTGATGTAAATAATGACTATTTCAGATAATGGTTATCTGATGATGGTGAAGCAAAGCAAACTTTGTGTTAGTACCAACCGCTCATTCATTTAGCAGTCTAGTTTCGCTCTCGTGAAATTGTATACACGTTGCTTGGCAACGTCCTCCCGCCCGCCTATCACTCACTCTCCCTTTTCGCTTTTCTTCATTGCATTCTCTTTTTTTTCTTTGATGGTTCAGCCCCGTTATCAGTCATTTATGACGACAAATAACTGTCTCAAACAAGGCTCCCGCTCCCCTTCCCTCACCTGGAGGGATAGGCTTCTCAAATCGCGTTGCAGCGCCACACTGAAATCTGCAACCAATACGGATATGTGACCATAGAGCCTGCACGAGCGAACCGAAAATCGGACTGGGTGTGCGACCAGACCAAAAGCAGTAATAAAAACTATATAAAAACGTCTTTCTTTGCACTGATGGTCTCGTTTGCTGTTAAAGGTAATTTATGATTATCAGAGGAAACATGAGGTTGTTTAAAAGATATTTAAATGTTACTCGTATCCGCTTTAATGGAGAAACTGACTCACAAACTGAGACTTCAAGAAGCACAATTCGACTGTAAATGGGAGAAATGGACACTTTACAGGACTCAAAATGAAGACATTGGACTGGAACAGTAACTTATGACTAACAACAACCTCAGGATATAAGAAGGTACTTCCCAGGCAGTTTGTTCTTTTTCCTTTTTTTTTTTTTCCTTTTTTGTTTTTATTTTATTTTTCTTGCCATCACCTAATTGCAGATGTCGATATAATGCTGTTATAACTGGCATGCTACTGTGATAAAAGTCAATAAAGATCTAAGTGTAAAAAAAAAAAAAATTAAATTCTGACATGGTAAAGCCAGGGCCTAAGTCCGACGCCTGATTATGCCGACATTTCAATGTTCCAACATATTTCCCATTAGATCGACATGCCACTATGACAGTTCTATGTTACGAAAACGGAACGCATTGGTCCGAAGTGCCGTTTGTCCAATTAGTCAAAAAAAGAGGCGCATTAGGCCGACGGTCCTATGTGCGACGGCAAATGCAACATTAGACTAGTCCTCTGAAAATCTTATATGAATTGCCGATTGAGAAATCAGTCAGGCTTAGACGTTCATTAACTGTTTAGAGGTAATGTTGAAACAACATGGTGGTTCTATTGATCAGAGCTTTTAAACAATATATTTCTAGCGCATTATTGAATTAGCTTCAGGTTTGCAACGGTTTACCCTTGAAGGCCTATATTCCCAATAACACTGGAAGGGGCTGAACCGGAACTTACCACATTTTAATTTATGAAGTGCACGATATACACGGATTAATACTTTCCTCGTAAAGAAGTCAAATGGTGAGTAAAAATCAAATCCAATTTTTATATTTAGTAGCTGTGTGTGGGCCTATATGTGTTGTTTACTGTGTTTTCAGTGTACTTTTACTAGCCTAAATAATTTTGCTGGTATTGATTTAGTCAACCCTTATACCGTCTACTTAGCCTATTGTATGTTTGTGTGTGTGTGTGTGTGTGTGTGTGTGTGTGTGTGTGTGTGTGTGTCTGTGTGCGTGTGTATGTGTGCCCGTGTTGACTATTAGACCTCCGCTCTCTGTCCATGTTGCTGAAACACTGTCAAAAGGAAGTGAAGCATTGTATTTTGGTGTATTATGTGTGAGAGAGAGAAAGAGAGAGTGGTAGACCAAATAGGGATGTGAACGACTCATTACTTAGCGAGTCGACGTTGGAGGCATCAATCGACAAATTGATCGATTTACTGTACAAGACAAAAAAAAAAGAAGAAAAAAGGCAGTGTGCCTTTTTTGCAGCAGTAGCAGCACGCAGTTGTGGTGCTGATGAGAATGAGCCACTGTGTTCTCCTTTAAGCGCCACAGCTGCAGCTGAGTGTGTTCAGACTTAAGAATTTGAATCAAAAATATGATAATGAAAATGAGAGGTTTTAATTAAAAGCTGTCCATGCTATGGTGGTGATTTTAACTTACTCGGCTGTAGACAGAAACTAACGGAGGGAGGCGGCTGTTTCACCGTACATTTCCTATTAGTCGCGTAGTCAGTTTGCCGACATGGCTTTATGTATTCGGGCTTGAGATATACAATCAGAAGCTTTTCCCTTAGACAACGTTAACGGGCAGGATATCCCTGTTTTTTTTAGCCGTCAAAACCATGGACATATAAAGAAATAGACACCGGATTGAAACACGGCGCCCATTCATACCTATGAAAGCTGCTCATTGGCGCAGGGAAGCCACAAGGAAGCATTAATCCAGAAATTCATGCGGCCCGGAAGCATGACGTAGCGGCATTATGGACCTATCAAGAAAGAGGGCGGCAAGCGTAGCGGACTGGTAACGGATGTAGAATCATTCTCGTTCTGTAGCATTGTAAGCTAAAGGTCTTAGCGAGCACAGTTGCATTGTTTAACGACCATAGGAGTATAAGTCACTAACCCCCCGATGATTTGCTATATGTGATCGCTGTATGTGATCTTTAAACACTCCGTTTTTGTAAAGTAATACAGTGGTTAACAAGTTCTAAACGAAGATTCATCCAGCCATCTACACCAAACTAGTGGGCTAGCGCTGTCTTGATAGCGTGTGTTACATCTTTATAGGTCCATGGTGCTTAAGTTAACTATTGAAATCAACCAAACAAATGTTCAAATGCTTAAGTTAGCTTTTTAAAGTTTTCCTATAAGACCAATGTTGTAGCTGTGAACGCAATTGCCTTATCAGAATGAGTAAGAATTAGTTTTATTTTCCTGCCGTGAGGCCGGGCCGAAACCGAAACCTTTGTTTCACTACGACTCTGTTCAACTGCCCACGGCTGCCCACCCCTCCTCCTCCCGCGTAAGCCGTTAAAAGCCGTTGGACTAATAAAACGCTTGAGGTGGCGTTTTGAAATGAGAAAACTTCCATTTTATTAGTATATGGTCTAAAGATAAGTATGAGCCTATGATTGATATCCAGAAAAGTTTTGTCCTGGGGGCCTGGTCAAAACCACAGAGTTCTTCTGCACAGCAGCTCACTAGCACTGGCGAGGTCTCCTGGTGATCGTCACAGCATTCTAAATCGCTTGCTTTGCTCGGGCGGAGGTTTTGAGTGAAGGTGATTTAACATCACGGTCGAAGACAAATGTTATAACTAGGGCTGTCAAAATGAACGCGTAACGCAGGGTGATTCATTTCTGGAATTAATGCGTTAGTTTTTTTAAACGCAATTGACGCATGTGCAGAATGATCGGACCCGTACATCCCACCCACTCTGCACTACAATCACTCTAACGTTGTGGCTAACCCAGGATAAGCAGCTGCGCGGCCAAACACAGCAGCACGCCAGCCTATGTTTTGAACTGCTAACAACTTTGCTGTAGGGAGCAACAGGAGTAGCAATATTGTCTGCTCTGTTCAGAGCCCGCAAGGACAAATTTCTGCAGTTTTCAGAGGTGTGTTTGATTAGGCATCAACATAACGTCGGCTTTCTGGCACAAATGAGCAGTCCCCTAGAACTTGGTTGCGCGTACAAACACACACAAGCAAGAATGTCAAGAATGCACAACCTATGGATTCACCAAATAAATTCCATTATTTAGTAGCCTGGAAATATCAGACCCATATAGGGTCTGGCCACGATCAATAGACCTTCCCAACTCAACGGGCGGCACCTACGCATGCATTTCAAATACCACTGCACACAATTGGATAGCACTACAACCAATCAGAGCAATGAACAACGTGACGCATTAAGCCACGTTTGTTTAGCAAACAGCAGGGTTAACTGGTAAATTATACTTTTGCCGTGGTCGGTCGGCAAAACAGAACATTCCTCTTACTTGCTAACGATTTGATAGCCGTCTTCCAAATCGTTAAGTGTCGAGGCCAAAGCCGTCTTAAACTCAAACAACATATCCGCAGCCATCTCTGTTGTTTACTATCACTGCTTCGACGGCGCAGGCACAGCACTGTCGTCATCCGGTTAAATCCTGCCCAAAGCACCATACAGGTCTGTCACGCCCTTATCAAATAGAACCAATTGAAACGTAGCTCTGAAATTTCTGACATATTTAATGAGCTTCAATGGAGCATGCCCAGAACAACACACTAAGCAAATATAAATTGCTGAACGGCAGGGGCCTGTTTCAGGTAGCTGGTTTTGAGGCAACCCAGAGTTTGTTCGCTCTGAGTTGGTGGAAACTCTGGGTTTTCCGTTTCAGGTAGCAGGTTCAGTGCAACCGAGAGTCAGTTACTGCGGCAACATACGCCGTGGGTCTAACCTGCTGGATAGGTGGTTAGACCTACCCTGAGTTTGTTTTCACTTTACGCTGCAGCTCCGACTGAAGAAAGAGTGTCACTGTCACACGCGTCCCTGTACAGTTTGAAGCAAAATCACTCTATAGAAATCTCCATCGGGATGTTTTTATCATTTCCTGATGATTTTACGTTTGACCAATCATTTATCTGATCAGTAGCCTTGTTCTCAGCCCTCGGTCCGTTCATATAGGCGGCCACCTTACACATCGTGACATGCTCTACATTCAGATTAATAAACCTATTTGTAGCCTATTGTATGTTTTTTAACGTCTGTGCCACTGAACAGATTTATGTCAGGTGGATTCATGTAACGCTGCGGCTGCACGCGATCGTTGTAGTTCACTTGTGCGATCCTAAAGTCACAGACAAGCCTTGTTAAATAGCCTAATATGAATATAAAAATTATATAATAATTTAAACTGTGATCACTTGAGGAAAATGGATCTGGTAATAAATCAATCAGGCTCTTCAATGGAAACTGTCACCTAATGTGTCTTGACGTTAATGTATTTCACTCCCCATTTAAAAGAAGCGACAGTCTGTTCTGTTTACTGCACAGTAGGCTTTAGGCACTGTCAGTAATGCTGTGCCGGGCCAGCTTTATTACTTTACAGCTGATATGCGTAACTTTTTAAGATAGACTATGGCTTCTCATACGGAAGCGAAATGATTATCTTGACAAAAAATGTTTGCTCTGTTTTTTTCTGAATTGCCGAGGAGATTAGATCAGAGTTATGAGACAATATCCCGTTAATTCTTCTCCATAGGCTACCATAAACTCATTCGTTAATATTTCTAACTCTAGTGGGAGGAGCGGAGATTTCTTTTTTTCTTTTTTGAGAAGTGGAGAAGTGGGAGGATCAATCATTTGTTTCTTCTGTTTCCATGGTGAATCATGTTATCAGCGATCCATTGACGATGGCTTTTATGCACACGCTCCACCCAGAGTGAACACGCTCAGAGTTGATTAACCCAACGCTGATCCACTGTTCTGAAACCGAAAACCCAGAGTTGCTTATCAACCCTGCGCTCTGAGTTTACCAACTCAGAGCGCAGGGTTAAACCCAGAGTATGTAAAACCAGCTACCTGAAACAGGCCCCAGGTCTGGATTTCCAAGCTAGTATATTCCCATAAATTCCTGTTAATTCCCATGGAAAGTTTCAAACTTATAAAATTCCCGGAATTTTGCAACCCAACTGGTGTTTCCCACAGTAATTTGCCTACTGTCCCAAATCCTTACTGTTGCGTCAGGCAAGAGTGAACTCAGAACGCAATGAATGATAACAAACTTTTATGCGGTTGCTTTGTTCCCAAAAGTAATTGGAGCGATAGGCCTACTCAAATGGACCCATTTATTTGCAGAGGATTAACTTTTTCTTATTTAGCCTATTGCGATATTCTCTTAACTCATCAGCTTTAGTTGTTTTAACAACAGCATTTTCTTTCCCCCATGTCGCGTTTCTTTGAGTAATATTCATTTTCTTTGCTGTAGTTCAACAATGCTTGTGTTTTCCTCTTTCAATAACACCTCTAATTTAATGGACTTATTTCTCTTTGCACTTGCTGTCACAACAACCCTCATTTTAAAAAGGTGCTGTAAGCGGAATGGTTCTTTTAGCTAACTTCCTGTCAGTTACTGCAGTTAGCAGTCCCCTCGCTCGTCCCTACGTCACCACTTTAATGCACTACGGTCTTCAAGCAGCGAGTTATCTAGCACCATCTCAGATCCATAAGTGTGATAAAACATGATAAAAACCATCAAAACAGACATTGGGAAGGATTTTTACCTGCTCCGCCATTTTAGGCGCATACACTTTCACCCATCTGTTGCTCTGGCATGAACCGGCAGTGAGACCATGAGTGAGACGGGTTTCGGTTTGTAGCGTTCTCTCTTGTGATTGGATTAACATTTCGGGATCCTACAATAAGTTTATTAGCCGATTACATGAAGAGCAGCTGACTGAGAGATCGGCTTTATGAAACGTGCACATTATGTAAGTGATCACTGTATAAATAAAGAGCGATTTAACACTTATACATAAATAAACCGCTTACCTTTAAGATGCTGCCTGTAACATGTTTGAACTCGTTGTCATTTGTCTTTACTTATAGTTGATCACACGCAAAAAGCCCACAAACCAAAAGTGCAATTTTTAAAGAATGCTTATGCAATTTAGCACTCTTTACTTTGAATCTTAGTACATCAACCCCCTAGCAGGCTTATGTGCACTTTTCTTATTATATTAAAGAAAGGTCGTCAGAGCTGAGGAATGATCAGTCCGACACGCTGGTAGTTAGGCCTACCCTGTAGGCAATTTAAAAGCTGGGCATAGGCAACAGGGTCTGTGTATAAATTAAAATTTTGTATTAAGGGCTGAGTCAAACGTGACAGAAAGTACAATTCCACTCGTAATTTTGTTTTACCGTATTCCAGCTGGAATGCAGAAACTAAAAATACCATCCGACTTTTCCTTTCTCGTTTGATGGTACAAAACAAAACAAATATGACAGAACAAGGAAATGGGTGAACTGAGGGTTTTGTTACTTGTTTTGTATTAAGAGCTGAGTCCCAAGTGACAGAAAGGAGAATAACAGTCCGAATTTTCCTTTTCTTGTTTATTGGTACAAAACCAAAAACGAATATGACAGAAACAAGGGAACGGGAGAATGGAGCTATTTTCTGTCCGATTTCCCTTTGTTGGATTCAGACATGAAAACAAATAAACGAGCCTCATTGGCTGTGCCACTGAGAGCTTCCTGCTTCTGTATTTCCAGCGTAAAAGTAGCCTTTATAATAGGATCATAGCATACACTGACCCATATAGCCTATGCCCTATTGAGCACAATCTGTAAAATGTATAGCCTACATGTTCGAATAAAATAATAGGCCACATATTTTATTTTTTAATTTAAGAACACGTTCTCACTCCCAACCGCTCAACATTTCTCCCCAACTCGTCCTCATTGACGAATGGTCAGTGTCCCTTTGAGTCACTTTTTGACCAGTAATGTCAATTACTGGTCAAATTTACGACGTGCAGTACTTTGGCAAGGCATGTGCCAAGTGTGCCACCGCACAGGCAAGGCACACATATTATAACGCAGCGCGCAGCCGAGAGAGAGAGAGGGGTTCTAAAATACAATTTTATATAATCTCTTTGGTGCCGCGCAAGAGAAAGAGACTGCGCCTGAGCCTACACTCAAAGCCCCATCTGAGCGAAGCAGCGCGTCGCCCGGTGAAACGCTGTGTTGGTGTCGTTCACTGAGACCTTGCGAGCCGCCGTGCAGAAAAACTATGTGGTTTAAGACTAAATGATCACTGGGTTGATTCCTGCACGTTGACGTTGTAGAGGGGACAGGCTTCGCGATCCGGTTGCATGTCCCGAGCCCTGGATATACGGAGACATGCCCCCAATCTCACTGCCGACTGACTGTAAAGTGAAACAACCGCCTCGCTCAGTTAGTTTCAGTCTACAGCCGACACAGTTAATATAATCACCACCTAAGCATGGACATCGTTTAAAAAAAGCGATCTCATTCTTATTATCATTAGGGCTTTGATGCGATCTATAAAATCTGAACATTACGGAGGCAGTGATGGTGCGTAAAAGGACGGCGGCGGCGCAGTTGGCAAGATCTCCTCACTAGGCCTGCCACAGCAGAAAAGCCACTGTAAGTCGATCGCTTTGTCGATTCATGCCTCTGACTCGTTGACTCGCAATATAATGAGTCGAGGCTTTTAATTCAATGCTGGGGATGTTGAGATCTTTGGCGATTTCCCGTGCCTTTTTATAGGCTATAGTCTCAGCCCACCGCGTTCTCTCTCCCAGCGGCCAGCGCAAAAACGCACGTCCCAGCCGCTTCAGAGCGCACAAACAGTGTTCCACCCGAAAAAAAGAAAAGAAACACAAGGTGGACACAGGCCCCAGCTGAATGACCGCTCTGGTAACGGGCATTCCCTTACTGGACGCCGAATATTAGACCCCAAATATAACGACCCAACTTTTTACGACCTACTTGTAGGGAAAACCCCCAGTCTTATATTAAAACCATCACCGTTGTATGTAACAATATTATTGGTTAACAGTTTGTATTTATCAATGTAGCGAGTTGCGAGACAAGTGCAGGCTGAGCTTTTTTTTCCAGCACCCCCTGCTGAGAATATGTTCACGCGGCTATGTGCGCGTCTGTTTTATGTTGGCGAGCCTGAGTAAGTAGCCTATATTTTAGAGAAGTTTCACGTCAGGCCAGCCTATTATGTAGCCTAGTGATGCGCCGAGTCCTTTTATTTATTTATTTTTGCCTCGCACCCGGCCGAGAGTCAAGCAGAAAAGTTGCCAGCGTGTCTGTTTCTCCCCAGCGCACAGCAAATGAAATATATATTTAGGCTACTATTGTTATTATAAAATGTCACTCAAGAGATGATAAACAAACATAATGGTCAATTATCATTTAGATGGCAAGATGATAATGCAGATTCTTTGGAACAACTAAAAAAAGGCAAAAGTTGATGATGATGTGAACAACTTGTTTGTGCTTTAAAGTCGCCAGAACGCAAGAACGCAATAAACAAGGCGATCGTCGTCTCTGTCTCTCTTTTTTCCCTGTTTTCACTTAACTTGCCGAGTCAAATGCCTCGTTTCCACCGAGTAGAGCGGGTCGGATCGGAGCGGTTCGGTCCGGGTAGGGTACGGTTTAAAATGCACTATACTACATGACACTTTGCTGCCAGTATTGACTGCCTTTTTGCACAATTATTTACTTTATTCA
The DNA here is from genome assembly GCF_949987685.1 of Ammodytes marinus. Classification (NCBI taxonomy): domain Eukaryota; kingdom Metazoa; phylum Chordata; class Actinopteri; order Uranoscopiformes; family Ammodytidae; genus Ammodytes; species Ammodytes marinus. The sequence goes on from NC_137232.1 coordinate 787,475, forward strand.
TAGAGAAACTCCTATATTTTATGTCATTGTCTATCTTGTCTATTTTTAGTGTTGTCTCGTATATTGTTGTTTGTGCCTGTGCACTTTTTATATGTTCACCGCGGGATAGGGGAAACGTTTTCTCGACTCCCTTACATGTCTTGTACATGTGAAGTGTTGACAATAAAGCTGACTTTGACTTTGACTTTGACTTGACTTTAAGCGCACCTAACCGCTCTGAGCCGCTCCCGATCTCAGTACTCCTCCGTAGGGGTACTAGCCGCCTTAAAGCGGGCCGAAACGGCGGAGCCGTCATTTGATTGGTCGAAATAATAATTTCCGCCATGTGTAGTCATCTCGGCAAGAGTGAAGAGAGTCTTGTGTATTGGCGAAAATGTGAGCACACCAATGTTTATTGTGTGGTGTTTTTCCTCGTCATTAAATGAATCAGTTGGCTACACTGTGTCCCACTGCTACGATGTCACGTAGCTGCCGCAGCCAGCGCTGTTCTCTCACTGTCTCTATCAGTTGCAACTTGCACCGAGCCGTCCCTGTGCTCACAACAACACGGGGGAATAAATAAAGAAGCGGCTGGTTTGACCAAGCAAAAATGAGAGACCGCTGGCTTGACCACAGTTGTTCCACAGCCCGATAGTTTAACCCACATTCTGGCGGCGGCTATCGCAGTCCAGCCTAAACCCCGCCCCACCAGTAAGGGTAGGATCCGCGGTGGAAACAACACCGAGATTCTTAAAAGTGAGCTGTCCCGCTCTGAGCCGCTCTGATCCGACCCTCTCCAGGGTTCGACATAACGTATAGCCCGATGGCCCGGGGCCAGTAAAATCATATGCAGGGCAAGTTGATTGGCCAGTCACTGTCCCGCCCGGGCCAGTGACTGGCCAATCACAGTTCAGTATCTTTTTGTAGACTATATCATGGTTCATTGAAATGCGCGTTGAGAGTCGGAATGAAAGCAGTGTTTATTTAAGACTCAATATAATAAACCTAATGAAAGGCCAGTGGACAACCGATGCGTGGGCGTTTTGACAAGCGGAGCAACAAGCGGGTGCACTCTCGCTCCGTTGGCAGAGCTATACCGTCCGCCTGCGAGTCGACAAATCAATCGACTTGCTTTGCCCCCTTTCTTTCTTCCCACAGCAGAGGTTGAGGTGCAGAAAATGATAACTGCGCTTTTCCTTTATCTGCCGCCGTAATGTTACAGTATTTGTATCCAAGCCCCAATGGTAACACAAATGAGAGGCGTTATTTAAACGCTGTGAATGCGTCTCCGGTGATTGTGTCGGTTGTAGACAGAAACGAAGGGAGGGACTCCGCTCACTGTACAGTTCCTATAGTCGCGCAGTTAGGCACTGTGTTTTCAGGCTCGAGACATTCAATCAGATCGCGGAAGTCTTTCCCATTGAAATCGCTAACGGGGAGAATATCCCCGGTTATTATTTTAGCCACAAACCACAGTTCATCTGCGCGGCGGCTCACTCGCTGGCGAGATCACACGGTGAAACGCTGCTGTGATTGGACGAAGGCATTGTGTGTTTCTAAGGTGATTTAACATCATAGTCTTAGACGAGCGTTTAACTTAGGCTGCATATTTTGCACTGCATTGTTTTTTATCAATAGTTTGAAAAAATGGTCCCACACCGGACTCTTATGTGAAGCTGACACTTCATGGAGAAGTGACACTCTTGCAGCGCGCCCACGACCAGATGAATGAAATCTCCCATTAAAAAAACCGCATAACCCCCTGATTTTCGGATTTCTATTCTATTTTTAAAGTCAACTTGAGCACAAGTGGAAAACCGGTCATTCGGTCGACACATTTACATCCCTAATGCATATAGAGAAAGTAATAAAAACAGCCTACCACACCACAAAGAATGATCAGACCTTCATCTCTTATTTTTTTTTATGTTTGAACATGACTTCTGCAGGTGAACTATTCATTAAACTGCCCAAATTCAAGAATAAAAACAACCATCAAACTACTGGACTTTAAAATACTGGCCCACTCTTTCAACATACTTTCAGTTGTAGGCTTCTAATTCAATATGTTTGCCTGGTTTTATATTATGTGTATGAGCAATATCAACATTTCATGTAATTAACTAAAAGAAAAATAACCAAATCTAAAAGGGAATATCTATACTGTTACAGTATAGATATTCCCTTTAGATCTGGTTATTTTTCTAATACAGGTATTATAATTATTGACACTAAATTATGAAGAAAAAAAAAGTGTGTTTAGGGCCAGTGAAAATATACAAGGGGCCAGTAAAACTCGGATCCACTGGCCCAGCGGGCCAGTAGGAAAAAAAAGTTATGTTGAACCCTGCTCTCTACTCGGTGGAAACGAGGCAAAAGTGGGCAATCGCCCAGTTTAAGGGGGCGCGCGTGCGTGTGTGTGTGTGTCGAGGAAAGAAGAAACTTGTCTAGGCTATATTTTGTCCACGTTTAGGCTATAGGCTATCTGAATTGAGCTTTTTGTAAAATAAGGCTCTTGATCGTAGCCTATGACAGACAATGACATAGCAGCCTTTGGCAGCCAGCCAAAATATGTTTCCCCTCTCTAAAAGATTAGACATTTGGTGGTTTGTCCCGTTTTGATCTGGATCAACAGCTGTATGTCTGTCGCTGTTTAGATCATGCCTCGTTTCCTCTGAGCAGCACAGTTCGGTTCGGCAGGGTTACCCTACTAGATCTGCCATGCGTTTCCATTACCGACAAGAGGCTTTAGCCTGCTTAAAAGACGGAGATAGCCACGGTCAGAAAACAGTCTATGGGTCAGAGCCATCACGGTGCTGGCCGCGCATAGCTCGTGGCATTGTTGCAGAGGGACATAGTTTAACCCGCTGATTAATATAAATTATTATTTGGAACTTTAAAAATTAAAATGCAAATTTTGTCTCCTTTCCCATTTTCGTATGTAAAGGGCGACATGGAAAATAAAAAATAAGAAATGGCAATCAATTCATGTTTTACAGGCATATTTTGAATTTAAATCCAACAGTTTTTTTTCCGTTTTTCGTGTTTTGATTTCCAAACGGATATGGATTGAACGGAAGGTACACGGATTCAAACCCCTCTGTTCACCCATTTCCTTGTTCTGTCATATTCGTTTTTTCGTTTTGTAGCCTACCAATAAACAAGAAAGGAAAATTCGGATGGAATTTTCGTTTCTGCATTCCAGCTGGAAAACGATAAAACGAAATTACGAGCGGTATATTCCTTTCTGTCACTTTGGACTCAGCCCTTAATACAAAGTAACAATATACACGGACCCTACAGTCTAAAGGAGCACAGCACGTCCCGATTAAGGTCTACACAACACTACAGCTTTCCGCTGCCCATAAAACAGGCTGAAGAGAGGACAAGGTGAATGTAGCTAGCCTATGCAGCCACATAAAGTTTTCAAATGTCATAGCCTATGAACGACAACCACTGTTACATACCAACGTCTTATCGTCCAACGACCTTTTTTTCCAGCGGTCGGTGTGTGTCAAATCATCTGACTTCTTTCGTTCCGTGGGTTTCCTATTACCAACTCTATCTGTTGAATAACTCCCAGGCTACATTAAGTTCCGTGTTGTCTTCTTCTTCTTCTTTGATTTTACGCAGACTTGACGCATCTATGGCGTATTGCTGCCCCCCACTGTTAGTTATGTTACTCTAAATCCTTGAGTATAGTCCAGTGTTGTGAAGATAATCCAACAAGTCCTTCGTTTTATCCCATGACTCCAGATTCAGAAGGTTGTGCATATTGAAAACTAATTCCCCAGCTGATCCAAGTTTTCGGAAAAGATTCCTCCTTTGACTGTTATAGAGCTTACACTGGAGGAGCACATGCTTCACAGTCTCTCTGTCTCCACACTCACACTTGCCATCTGGGTGTTTGCCTATCAGAGCCAGCCCACTTCTCAACCCACAGTGCCCAAGCCTCAGTCTTGTGATTACTACTGCATCCTTTCTATCACACCTAAAAGTGCACCTACCTCTGTTTGCCTTTTCCTGCACTGCAAAGTACGCCCTACCTTTCTTTTCCTTCTCCCAAGCTTTTTGCCACCTTTCTTTTAGAGCCCTGTTTATTTTTTCCATGTACTCCGGTATCCCATGTTGTAAATGAATGTGTACTGTTTCCTCCTTCACCGCCTTCTTTGCCTCCTCATCTGCCTCCTCATTCCCTTTCACACCCACATGTGCTGGTACCCAGAGAAACCCCACCTCTCTCCCTGCCTTGTAACTTCTAAATAGAGACTGTTGTATGGTTGTACTTAAGTCTGGTCTGGACTTAGACTTTCCTTCTTTTATTGAGTTCAAAGCTGCAGCAGAATCACTACAAATTATAGAATGCCCCTGTTTATTTTCCTCCACCCAATGTAATGCCCATATAATTGCCACCATCTCTGCAGTGAATACTGACATATGGTCAGAGATTCTATACCCTTTCCTGTACCCAATTTCCGGAATGCTAATTCCCACTGCCACCTTACCACTTTCTTGCTCCTTTGAGCCATCAGTATAAATTAAAAGATGATCTCCCCATACCTGCTGCTGCCAGACCTCTATCTCTTTAACTACCCCCTCTGTCATCCTTGATTTACTTACTTTCAAAAACTTTAGGTCAACACTGGGATCTGGGATCAGCCATGACGGAGCAAGTGAGCGACATACTGGAGGACAGACACTAACATCCCCAATTTCAATTTCCTGTGCCAGAGATTTAAGATGTTCTGCAAAGTTAGTTTTAGCTGCTCGTATTCCCATAAACTCCCAATGCTCACTCAGTAGGTCTTTTGTAGGAATCATTTCACTTTGTCCTTTGAGCTTCATTAGGTATTTTAAGCCAAGTTTATGTCTTCTTAGTTCAAGCGGCATCTCCCCCACTTCTATTAATAAAGCTGCTATTGGAGTTGAGCAGAATGCTCCACAGCACACTCTTAAGGCTTTAGCTTGGACTATGTCTAGTTTGTTTAGCACTGAACAAGCTGCTGATCCATAAACCATACACCCATAATCCATTGCTGATCTTATCATAGCTCTATATATCATCATCATTGACTCTCTCTCAGCTCCCCAGTCAGAACCAGCCACACACCTGAGGACATTAATTACTTTCCCACATTTCAAAGCAACCATCTCAATATGCTTTTTCCCTGTCATTCTTTCATCCAACCACATTCCTAAAAACTTGAAATACTTGACTTTGTCAAGATTGTTGTTGTACAATTGTATTGTCTGAGATGGCATCTTTTTCTTATTCCCAAAGACCATATACTTTGTTTTATCAATAGATATTTTAAAACCCCAGTCATTAGCCCACTCAGTTACTTTCTCTAAAGCACCTTGGATTTTATCAAACAGGAAGGGGAGGTTCCTCCCTCGCTTCCAGATAGCCCCATCGTCTGCGAATAGTGAAAACCCAAATCCTTTCCCCACTCTACTAAACATTCCATTCACTAATATATTAAAAAGAACCGGACTAATCACACTTCCTTGAGGGGTTCCATTCTCCACCTCACACTCATCTGATAGATCGTTCCCTATCCTCACTTGAATTGACCTTTTACATAAAATGTTTTTGATCCAATTGAACATTCTGCCTTTGATTCCAGCTTCATATAATGCTATCAACAACCCTTCCTTCCAAAGCATGTCATAAGCTTTCTCAATGTCAAGAAATACGGCAACTAAAGCTTCCTTATTAGCAATAGCTTTCTTTATATCCAAGTCCAAGCTTAACACGGCATCCATTGTCGATCTTCCCTGCCTAAATCCACTCTGGTAAGTCACAAAAAACCCCTCTTTCTCCAGCTTATCTACGAGCCTATCTGTTATCATACGTTCCATAATTTTGCACAAGACAGAAGTCAATGCAATTGGCCTGTAGGAACTAGGGATGTTTGATTGCTTTCCAGGTTTCACAATTGGAATAATTACAGCATGTTTCCATTCTTTAGGCAGACACCCACTCTCCCAAACACTATTAATTAATGCCAGTATTTCCTCCCCCATAAGCTCTCAAGAGTTTTTAAATAATTGATATCCCAACCCATCCCTACCTGGAGAGGTATCTTTTCCCTGGTCCATAGCTCTATGTAACTCGCCTAGAGAGAAAAACATATTGAATTCAACAGAGTTATCACAGTTAATTTGCAGTTTATCTAGGTGTTTTCCCATTATTTCACATCTCCTACTTCTATTTACATCACTTACATTATTAGAGCTATGCACTTTACGGAATTGCTTAACTAACATATTTGCTTTTTCTTTGTTATTTATAGCTTCAATTCCATCACAATGAAGGACAGGGACTGCTGTCTGCTGATAAACACCTGCCATTCTATGCACAAGACTCCAGATCTTTTTAAAGGGAGTATCCGGTCCTAATTTCCAGAGATGGGGGTAAGTCACTAATGTGCAAGTCACAAGCAAGTCTCAAGTCATAACCTTCAAGTCTCAAGCAAGTCCAAGTCACTGTGGTGAGAATCAAGCAAGTCACAAGTCAAGTCATTGCTCAGGTCAAGCAAGTCACAAGTCAAGTCATACAAAAATCATATTATCTAACCCAGTTTCTACATTTAAAAGACCTGCATTTCACAGTTCTCTTCTTCATACCGTCATCGACAACATCATCCTTGAACTACAATTGAATTATTCTTGGTCTGACCGAGGGGTCTTCAACTAAAATTGAAATGGGTCCAGTTGACAACATTTTCTTACAGCAAAGGTCCGAATCTCATAATGTCTGCATCCAATAGCGACCCCTTATCTATCACATATGATCAACACCGCACATTTCCTTTTCTTTCAACCACATTTAGGCTACTTTCAATTTTCAAGTAGCTTACTTTTAACATGGAAAACAAGAAAGGCAAATAGTAACAGATAGCCTACTACTTAGGCTACACAAAACAGACACTTAAACCTACAGTGTGTAGAATTTTGGGTTTTATTTCCTAGCAGATTTTGTAGAAAGTAATTATAATATCCATAAGTACATTTAATTTAGTGCATAATAGCTGAAATTTTTTTTTTGAATTATTTATTTTTCTCTTAGAAAGGGTCTCATATATGTCCATATTTCTGCATATTTTGGACCAAGGCCTAGTGCCGCCATCTTGAAAGTGTCATAGTTGGAATGTCATCAGGTGCATTGTTTAAAATTTAGAATTGTTCTTGTCCTTGAAGGCCACTGTAGCTTCTGTTATTATTCGAAAGGGTTGGGGTTACCCAGGGAGCGTTGCATTCTAGAACTTTCTAGAACTTTCTTGATGATGTCATATTACACACTGCACCTTTAATCCCCATAATGCATTTAGAATAAAACAGGGCAAGGATCTGCGCTATGGCAAAAATATCATATCACCTTTTATTTTATGGCAGGATCACATTTTGATTTATCCCGATTAATTAATTTTTCATACTGGGGGGCGAACTGTCATAACGGGCAGTTTGCTGTGCTGTCGGTGCGGGTGCGGCGGCTGTGAGCTGTCGGAAGGAGCCGGTGAACGTGGAAGGTTGAACTGCATCATATTAATAACCGCTGTTTTGTCTCACAGAGATGCTTATATAAAGCCTACAGTCCATGGAGGTAGGGCGCTCGATAAGGAAGCGTGCGTTATCAAGGCAGCAGCGCTGCAGGAAACGCTCGTTATTTTCGTTTTCTTTTACAAGACTTCCCGGGGCCGTTACAACGTGAAAAGGGAAGGGAAGAAGGCGCTACATATTTACTGTGATAAGCGTGTGGGAGGCTCACGTGAATTACTCTTGGTCTAGCCCATGGACATATAAAGAAAGGTCTAGCCGCCTCCATGACTGCTGCTCCTGTGTTGACCTGCTGACGCTGTTTGTCCGTGCAGCGCGCTGCATTGCACTGTAAAATCACCCGATCATGTTTCAAAATAAAACATAATTTCTAACGTAATCTAACTTTTAAAAATTCAAGTCATTTCGAGTCATCCGTCTCAAGTCTAAGTCAAGTCTCAAGTCATGAAGACCAAGTCAAAGTCAAGTCGAGTCTTTTATCAGTGTTAGTCAAGCAAGTCTCAAGTCCTCAAATTTGCGACTCGAGTCTGACTCGAGTCAAGTCATGTGACTCGAGTCCCCCATGTCTGCTAATTTCTCACAAAAACTCCTCCAACTTTGTTTTTTTGCCTCCTTAATGACACGTCTTGCCTTAGCTCTAAGTCTTTTATATTCAATAGCATATTTCTCTAACAGACGCTTCCTCAGCCTTTTATATGCCCTATTTCTAGCCCGGACTGCAAAGTTGCATTCTTCCGTCCACCATGGAACCATTGATCTCCTTAAAGGAACTTTTTTCTTAGGGATATTTTTTACTGCAGCTGACCAGATTACCTTGGTTAAAGAATTATTCCACTCATCTACCCCTTTATCACTCTCTATTAATGATAAATCCCTATTTACATCCTCCACAAAGTTGCTCCAATTTGCCCTTTTATAATTTAGCCTCAAGGACATATTGCCTGGTTCCTCAATTAGACACCTACCAAATTTGCAAATGATTGGTACATGATCGCTTCCCACTGTATACTGGTCCATTGTCTCCCACCTACTTATTGCTGCCAACTCTGCTGATGCAATTGTGATATCTATGGAGGAAGACCCAGTCCGCCCAGTTCTAAACCATGTAGGTCGACCATCGTTTAACACAACTAACTGATTTTTATCTATAAACTCTTCTACAATTTTCCCATTCCTATTTTTCTTCTTACTTCCCCACAGCTCATTATGAGCATTAAAGTCCCCAACCCACACCACTGGTACATTAATTTTGTCCACAAGTTCCGTGTTGTGTTCCGCAGACGCGTTATTATGAAACCCACAGCACTTCTAGGCAAGATCCGCCCCCTTCACATTCGGGCGCTATGATTGGTCAGACGCTTCTACGCTATGATTGGCTAAGCGCGGCGGTTGATTCCAAAACCCGCGAAGCATCATCAGCATTAGACTAGCAGGAGGGGCCCTCAGATTTTCAGGTACCCCTACCCGAGGTAGAACAAACCCCAACAATGATTTTTTTTATCTTTAGAATGTCTTGTTCATGAAACTGATTGTTGAGCATTTTTATCTTAGGGGGAAATGTGTTTTTTTGGTTATTCTTTAGAACTACCCCACTCCCTCAAAAATAGCCAAATTAGTATGAAGGTATTATTGTAGCATAAGTCTTTAGCACATGTAACTGCAGATTTCGAATGCGTAAACTGAAGTCACAAATGTGTAACAGTAGATTTGAAGTTGTAAATATTTGTTTTGCATGTGTACTCCAAAGTCACAAATGTGTAACAGTAAATTTGAAGTCGTAAATATTTTTTCTACCATTGTGGACACAAAATAGGGGCTACGAGTTCACAAATCGTTGTTACGGGTGCACAAATCCTATCCTGTGCATCGCAACTTCAAAGAGTCATGCGCTTGACACTTTTGCTACAATCATTGCAGCACAGTTGCACCCGTGTTTCATAATGTGAGAACATGCCCAAAATGTGTGCATTCGTAAACCCAAATGTGAACTAACGCATCAGAAGTTGCACATCTGTGAAAAATGTCCTCACAAATTTAGATTTGCACCACGTCCAGCTGCTATATTTGGTGCAAAAGTATTTCGTACCTGTAGAACAGAGTTGTATCCGTAGAAGGTGGGCGGGACAACATTGTCGTATCATCCAATGAAAGCGCCGGTTGGGACCTGTGACGTCAGCATTTAAACAGACTGAGGGAAAGCCTGTTTCCGTCGTCTCCCTCATATGTCCATGGCTGGTCCATGGTCGTCTCTTTTCACCAGAAAATGTAGGAAATGTAATAATAAGGGAAATTAATAAGAGGGAACTACAGCGGAGCCTTATGTCAGTAGTGAAAGTCATAAACAAGTTTACTTTAGCAGATATAAGGGCCAGCGTCGACGTCAGCTGTGTGATTGGCACTGGTGTAACTGTTTAAACCTGCTGTTTTTCTCTTTAAAACCTTTACATTTTAATAAAAGTAGTCTTATTAAATAGAGAATGAATTTCCATTATATATTTATTTATACAGGTATATCCCATTGAGTCCGAAGACTCTTTTGCAAGGGAGACCTGTTCCCATTTACACGTTACCATTCACACACATTCATACACCGATAGCAGGCTAACTATCAACAATAGTTTATTGTCCCGCAGCCGCTGTCAAGGCTCCTGGCTGTTAAAACTATCTATGGTTAAAACACACCACACGCAGGGGGTGAGGAGGACGTTGCAGGCATTGAGGACCAAAGTAAATAAAGTAGGCCTACATATCTTGCTGCTGAGTATTCAGCATGTATCTAAATCCAGAAATATGCTTATAAATCATACACTTAGTCTTCTAAATGTAGTAAGCTTAATTAATTTAAACGTGTGAATAGTGAAGTGAATAAGTAACCTACTCTACAAGGCAATAGAAAAGTATAGAGGACAAATTAAAACTGAATTGGAATAATTGTTTCTCTATCTCACATTTTCCATGTGAAATTATCACTACTTGTATCACAAACTGATAATTAGATTATCAGGTTTAACTAGTGTGCCTATCCCCAGACAGTTCTGCTATACACCTTACCTCATGTGACGTGTCCAGAAGAACAGGGTACAAAGCTTCATATAACCTCATTTCAGTGATTACTTTAATTAATCACAATCACAAAGTGTCACACCATAAAATGTTATGCAGTTTAGAACATGTTAATTCAGATCACGTGCTGCATTAATAAGTAGGTCTGCATACTGCTAAAGCAAGACTAATAAATGTCCTATATCAATTATATTTATGATTTGCAGTTATCACATCAAAGCACAATCAGTACAAATGTATAGTAAAAGCTTACCCCACAAACAAATCACAAGATTTGGACTTTTTAAAATATTTGTGGATTTACTAAACATATACATACGGTCAAAATGAAAAATACAAATCAACCAGTTTAAAACTAGAATGCACTCACAATTGCATACCTCCAAGTAAAGTTTTGTATGGCGTTATTTTATTAAGAGAAAATGAACAAAATACCCAAAATGCTCTGGCATGTGCCGGAACAAGACTTTATAAAACAAAACATAAAACTAGTAACTTAGTCCTTGGTCTGTAGCCCAACTGTTTACCATATTTAATCAAAATCTCCCCTACCTTTTTAATATGTCAAACAAATAAACATGACTGAGTATGTCACCTCATTTACTGCAATCAATATGATTATGAATTGAGTATGATCTGACTTTGTCTAGATTTATAATAATCACAATCTAAAAATTGAAAACAAATTGTGTGTAGAGTGTAGAGTCAGACTGATGTGCTGTGACTGCCAGGTGAGTTCCACGCTGCTCCATCTTCGGAGATCTTCTCAAGGCAGCAGCAGTGAAGTCTTCAGTTATCTGGAGTGTCCTTCCCTCAGCAATGCATACACTGGGGACGGAAACAATCGTTAGATCCCATTAGTGATGTTATAGTAAACACATGACGGATAATAGTTAGGACTGACTGTAGCTGCTCACTGTACAATGGCTTCTCCCTGACAGGGTGGAAATCCCAGACACTTGTGCAGGCCTTGTGCAGGACAGCCAAGATGAGTCTGTGGAAAAGCAGATGTCCCGTTCAGATGTTAAGATAATGTTAAGATTTATAAAATAAATAAAATACATGTAGGTTCGAGTTGATGAAGAACACAAAGCTAAAAACTAATCAATATAGTTTATTATAACAGCCCTGCAATTCATTCTCTTCGTGGGGGTATCTTGTCATTAGTGACTTTTAAAATTAGTTGTAAATGTTTTTTTCGGGCTGGAAAAACAGATATAAAATATGATTCAAACACGATGGAGCTGCACAATTAAAAAAAAAATCCTTTGCATAATGGGACGCTTGTCTACCTGTTTTTATTCAGAAACAGCAACATGATGTTGAGACGGGCTGAGCAGAATAGTATACTGCTCACATGTGTTTATTTGGATCTTCATAGCCACTATTAAGACAGAAAACGCTCTATATGAGGTCGACACATGCTAACATTACATCCTGATGTAAAACTAGTAGGCTATGTATGAAGGTGCCGATGTCCCAGAAAAGCAGACATACAGACACGCTGAATATTATTTTAGCAACAAGACTCCAGTATTCAGCTGACTCATATTTCCCTGGCTAGCGCCGGGATTATTTTAACTGATTAACGGAAGGATTCATTGGTCAGCCTTCTTATTTTACGTTAACAGTTAATTATTAACATCCTTAGAAGTGACCAAATGCCTTAAAAAACGGTACATCCTTTAAAAGAATATGCTAACGAACATTAGCTGTTATACCCATTATGACTTGTTAGCTAGTGGTTAGCTATGCTGCCTGCAATACATATAACCACACGTTGCTTCTCATCATTGAACATATTATACCGACCAACTTTGAAGTTTAAAAACATAAGAAAACCAGACTTACAGTTCATAGTTTCCGTGGGATGGCTCCGTGTCCTGTAGGCTCTAGCTAAACCCTAGGTCTGTGTCCGAGACCGTCAGTCCAGACACTGCTGTGGCTCCGGACAGAGATTGTGAAGCAGCTCAACTGTTTATTAAACCACCGCAGGTCCTGGTGTTTAATGGGTATCCCTAGTGATGGGTCGTAATGTGCCGAGGCTTCGGAGCGTGTGTCGAGTAATCCCGGAAGTTTTTGGTGAAGCGCGTATCGATGCTTGTATCGTTTAGGGCGAATCACGTGACTGATGACGTTCGAAGCCTCGTTTGTTCAAGAAGTGCTTCGGGTATTGTGGATGCACTCGCACTTTGCGGGTTAGTGTTGGCGATTTATTGGTTTGGGAGTGATGTGGATGTTGTATCAACTTGCTGTGACTTTATTGTGCACCCCTGCCTCCGCTGTACCATGTGAAAGAGTGTTCTCCAAAGCAGGAGAAGTTGTTTCCAAAAGGGGAAATTGTCTGAACAAATGTTCACAATAAAAATCAAATCCTTAAGTGGCACAAGCACATTCACTGCCCCTTACCTTTTTATAACACTGCGACAGTTTGAAAATAAGTATTCCTGTCATTATGAGTAATTCAAAGTTTGACAAAAAATATTTATTGATAGATTTATTAGATGTATATGTTTTATCATGTTTCATAGTATACATCAAACAAAATATAAGTTGTATGTATATGAATGAATACATGAACAATACATGAAATGCATTTATTAAGGTGTCTTGATTTATTTACTTGTCAGTCATTCCCATGGCTGCACTGTTGCAGGACAGTATTGAGTGTATTACAAATTGATAGAATTATCTGGCTATTTAACACTGTTTGACCAGCAGGGGGGGTTGTAATTGTGTTCAAATCGGTTCAAATGAAGCCTCGAGAAATGAACCATTTTGTGAACCATTTGGCTTTAAGGCTTCAAGGCTTCAAAAAGCTTCATCTGGCCATCACTAGGTATCCCCTCCTCAACTTCACCGTGTCACATAATAAGCCTCCTGTCCTGTCTAAAATGATCGGGAAACCACCTCAAAGCTAGCTAACGCGGCTTATTTACTGTTACAGACACCTTGGACTAGGCTACTTTTCCTCAAAGGCTGGAGTACATATAATATAATTCTCCATTACTTAAAAAATGCAATGTAAAACTACAGAAAAAGAGTTCAATTCACTACTACCTACTACTTCGCATTAGTTTGATAGTTGTTGCTCATTTAGTCATTTCCTACAATTTCTGGTGAAAAGGGACGAAGGAAAAAGGCTTTTCCTCCGTTTGTTCACATGGTGACGTCACGGGTCCCAACCGGCACTTTCATTGGATGATGCGACAATGTTGTCCCGCCCACCTTCTACGGATACAACTCTGTTCTACAGGTACGAAATACTTTTGCACCAAATATAGCAGCTGGACGTGGTGCAAATCTACCTGCAAAAAACCCACTGCTGAGACTTGCAGGAGCAGATTCGAGCAGAGAAAACCCTCAGTTTAGACTTGTAGGAAAAGATTCGAGCAGTTGTATCGATGGATTTGTGCTCGCTCATTAAAATGCTGTGCTCGATATCATTTTATTTGTGAGGACATTTTTCACAGATTTGCAACTTCTGATGCGTTAGTTCACATTTGGGTTTACGAATGCACACATTTTGGGCATGTTCTCACATTATGAAACACGGGTGTGCAAATGTGTTTTGCACCTACTGTGCTGCAATGATTGTAGCAAAAGTGTCAAGCGCATTACTCTTTGAAGTTGCGATGCACAGGATAGGATTTGTGCACCCGTAACAACGATTTGTGAACTCGTAGCCCCTATTTTGTGTCCAAATTCAGTTTACGCATTCGAAATCTGCAGTTACATGTGCTAAAGACTTATGCTACAATAATACCTTCATAGGGGGAGACTAGCTGCGTAGGGTTGGACGCGTTGAACCATTTTTGACACAAAATGACCAAGCGCCAGATCGGGCGCGTTGGTCGCTTTGGCCCAAAGCGCCAACGCGCCCGGTGTGTTCTCACCTTAATATTTGTATTCTGGAAAATAATTCACTTTTTGTGTTTTTTTGTAAAAAAATATTGAAATAATTCAAATACTTAAACTGGCATTTAATGGGTTAAAATCCTGAAAATGATTGAATGTTTGGTCGTTTTGAGCCGGTAAGAAGTTGTTCAAGAGATGTATGCAAAAAAAAGTAGAAAAAAATATTGATGTATGATGATTTAATAGCACTTTTTGTGAGCGTGGACATTTTTGGCACGAAGGTGGTGAGAGGGTAGTAAATTTACTGACAGAGTATAAAAGACATCTAAGAGTAAAGGATATTGGATTTAAAAAATTTGACTCAGAAGAATAGTTTGTGCAAAAAATCATGCCAAAAGCTTTACCACAGCAAAAATGATCATCAAATCAAAAAAAAAAGTCTACAAAAATGGGCGAGGAGGGCACAAGGGTTAATGCAGTTTAAAGGTCAAAATACACAAAATGTACTTAACGGTCCCAGTGTAACTTTTTTTTAATAGGGCATAAGGGTTAATCAGCAGAGTGTCGGCATGGGCCTATATTCTTCTTGCGAGCCACACGTCCAGCAGCAAAAATACAGTAAAAATTATGTTTCACCTTTCGCCTTCATCTTCGTCGCCACCGGCCTCCTGAGTGGTTCCGCCCTTGCTGTCCTCCAGAGGGGGTTCCTCGTCTTCGCCGAGGCCGGCCTCCTGAAAGGGTTCCTCACCTGCATCTTCGCCGCTGCAGGTCTCCAGAGGGACGGAGCCCTCGCCAACCGGGCCGTCCGCCTGAAGCTCCCTGCCGTGCCCCTGCTTGCCCCCCAGGCCGTCCGCCTGAGGCTCCTGTTTATGCCCTGGGGCATGTTTCTGGCCGCCCGCCTGACACCCCTCCATTCTGCCCCACTCCAGTTCCCTGGCCAGTCGGTCACCCCCGTGCTCTGCCCCACTCCAGTTCCCTGACCAGCCGGTCACCCCGTGCTCTGTCCCGGGCCAATTTTTGTTGGTTTCCCTCCTCCTGGCTCCCCTCCACCCACCCTGGTTGGGTTTGACTCTTTTTGTTGTTCTGGTTTTTTTTGTGGTCGCCTGGTAGTCGACCTTTTAGGGGGGGGGGGGGGGGGTACTGTCATGGTCTGTCTTTGTCCTGTCTGGTTTTGGTGGTTTCCTGTTTTATTTTGGTTTGTCTGTCTTGTTTCCTCCCCATGTCCTGTCTAGCTTCCCTCTTGTTGATTGCTGTTCCCTTCCCTGATGTGTTTCACCTGTGTCTCGTTATGTCTGATATCTACTCCTTGTGTTCCTTGGTTCGGTGTCTGTGCATTATGGTTTGTGGTGTCTGGTGAGTCTTGTTCTCCTGTGTTGCCTGTAACTCTACGTCTTTGCCTTTTTGCCTTGTGGCCGTTTTGCCATTCCGGAGTTTTGTATTGATGCCTGTTTTGTGAGCAGAATTAAATTATCTTTTGCTGTACGTCTGCATTTGGGTCCTGCTTGCCTGCCTGCCTGCCACATACCGTAACAATATGAACCCAAAAACTTATAAGGTAAATGGAATTCTGTTCCAAACACTC
This sequence comes from Ammodytes marinus, assembly GCF_949987685.1. NCBI lineage: Eukaryota > Metazoa > Chordata > Actinopteri > Uranoscopiformes > Ammodytidae > Ammodytes > Ammodytes marinus. Next base: position 803,517 of record NC_137232.1, read on the forward strand.
AAATTGTGATATTTGAGCATATTCATATTGATTACATTGCAGTGTCCTCTAGTGTGTCATTTCTACTGTCTATTACTGCTCTGGGGCCGGTTTCCCGATAATGTCCTCTCTTAGCGAGCTACGAAGACTCCTACGTTATGACTTACCAAAGTTGTTTACCTCTGTAGTCGTGGTTCCCGAACGGTGTCTTAGGAGAAACACTCCTTACGTCGTTCGTACACTGCTGAAATCGGTTGCTCCGAGTTCGTTTATCCATTTCCTGCTCATTTCATGCGCAGCTGCATCTGTATGCTGTCTAATCAAATCTACCTGTGCATTTGTAGTGTAATATAAAGTCATAAATTAGTTTGTTGAATCATCATCTGTGTTTTGGAACTCTTGTTTTATAATCTAAGTATCTTTAAGAACACTAATCACGTTACTTGGTGGGTCAGTAATGAAACTGAAAGTAGACATAATGCCAATAGCCTATATAAATAAACAGACGGCCCAAACAGCGTCCAAATGAGCTAAAATCCTAAATACAATAAACAGTAACATGGCACACTTATTTTAAGGTAAGCTCTAATTGATTATTCATTAATTTTTTTGCACGTTTACATGTTTTGAGGCGGAGGATCCGACGCACTCTGCCCAGGCTCAGCTGACAGCTCTCAGCTGTCAGCTGAGCCGGTGTGGAACACAGGAGGTTCTAGTGTTAACCATGTCGAACATACTACCATAGCCTATACTAATTTAAAAAAAGATATAGAAACAGCGGAGGAGATGAAGATTGTTTACAGCAATTATTTTCATCATGAATGACTTGTGGCAGTTCCATGCGCAACAGGGATGTCACTCGTGTCCGTTTTACGCATGGTGCTTTACGGAAGGAAATGTGGGGGTTTGTATCTCTGGCGATGCCACAGCGATCGCAGGGACTTTCACTTGTGTCATTAAACTTATACATCTGACTGTATTTCATATCACAGGGACACAGCGATGACTGTATTTAATAACAAACTGATAAAAACAATCCGACTGTAGGCTATAGTGTATCACGTATAAAGTATTTTCATATTGAGGGACATCGCATCCATTCAGTTAATGCTGATTGTCAAGTCAGTTAGATGACTAAAAAGTAGGCTACTTGTTCATATAGTTTGAACACTTTGTGAATCAGAGTTAATGGTATTCTGCTAAAATATATAATAGCCTAAGCCTACTTTAAATATACGTGATATACACTATACAGTTGGATCGTTTTGAACAGTTTGTTATTAAATACAGTCATCGCTGTGTCCGTTTGATATGAAATACAGTCAGATTTATTAGTTAAATGACACAAGTGAGAGCTGAAACATCCCTACGGAAGAGCTAAGAAGGCTCTGCGGGCGCTCCAGACTAACCTTACCAACGTATGACGTACGAAAGAGATTCGTAGCAAAGAACATTTTGGGAAACAGGCGAAACGTTAAGTAGGAACTCTACGTAGGGGTTACGAATGACGTAGCGTTAAGAAGGCTCTAAGAAGGCTTTGGGAAACCGGCCCCTAGGCTATTTATTCAAGAAGTTTTACGTGAAGTTTAACTGTCCAATATCACCGTTTAACCTTACAATAAACGATGGTGAAGCAAAACATTGATTTCTTATTATTAACAAATTGTATGAAAGAAAGGCACAATTAAATACAATGTACACCTCAAACTTCTATTGGTCCTCACTTCGAAATGTTTAAACCTTTCTTTGTAGTTCAGGAGGGCTGTGCTAATGACCATCTGTATGTAAAAACTTTCCTTCTGCTCTAGCAGAAGTTTGACTTGTGTGGCTGTCAAGATACCTCGCTCATCCAACAAAAGACTATCAACTTTTTTTATGGCAATATTTATTTTATTTGCTCTCTATGGACAATTCTAACACACACAGAATAAGAGGTATTTACCTCATCAATCCAGTATCAACAGTGAAAAGATGCTTGAAATCATCAACATTAAACAAGAACATTTTGCACGGACCAGCACCAATAGATGAGTCCAAACCCCGTATCCCATGTCCCAATGGATGCCTCAAGGGCTTTTTTAAAATCCCCATAGGTGGAGAAGTGGCCAGGAATGCGGAGGCACATGTAGCAGGTGGAGGATTTGGGGAACTGACCACGCACAACCTCCACTTTCAGCTCCCCAGATATCACTTCCCACCCAGTCCAAAACCGGAGTAGGTTTGTGAGAGGCTCTGCTGGAGCTACAAAAAAGAGTTTTAATTAGTATAAATAATTATTCTCACCAAAAATAAATGACAGGAAAATGTATTTTTACTTCTGTGAAATGGTAGGCCATTCAAACAAAATTGTAGCCTTAAGCTGTGGGCAAATGTAAAGATGCTGTTTCATCGTTCTTTGATGTTTTCATAATAAGAGGTATATGGGAATGGCATACCGGTTTCAATGAACTGCCGAAGGAACATCCCAAGCTTGGCTCTTGTCTCAAAAGGATAGTCCTCGTTTTCTTCATCAACTGACTCAGTCGGCCAGATGATGTGATCAATCATGACCTAGAAGTCACAACTAGTTAATTAAATAGTTCCTCCAAAACATTCTTATCTGCTGAGTAGCCTATGTCTGTTTGCCCATACATTTGTTTGTATATTAATGTACAATGGCAATGAAGGATAATCTGATCTAATCAGAACAGTCATTTTCAGGAAGAAGAAAGCAATATAGAGTAACATAAATCAGTACAATAAAATAATGTTTTTGATAGAGTAGTTCCACATAGGTGTATGGCAACTCATAATCTCCATGGAGAGTACCGGTATATAGATAAGAGTTCCTATTGTAAACTTAACCTTTATTGATCTTTATGTACATCAGTTAAAAAAATCAAATGTTTCTCAAGTCTGGCATTCTTATCACTAGTTGTGCAATATGTGTAATTTGTGCTTAGCAAGCACAATACCGATAAAGCTATGTTTTCTGATGTGAGTATCTCATATTATGCTAGCTCAGTTAGCTTATGATCTGTAGTCTAAAATCATATGGCTAACTAGTTAGCTAACGGTAATGATTAAAACGCTACAATACATTCATGATGCCTTATTCATGCACGCTAATTCATTTTTCACTTACAATTGAATCGGGATTCCCGTTACCAGACGCCATGTTGAGGCTGAACTCTTAACAGTCAAGTCGTATAACACGTCACTTTCCCTTTTTTTCTTTTACCGAAGAGCAACTCAAAATGCGCAGAGAAAATGCTGTACTCTTGCGGTGGTAAGGTACCCCTCGTGGGCCTGCAGTCATGTGATTGGCTGGAAACAAGGGAGGCATCTGATTGGCTATAGATAGTTCCTGGTTGAAAAAAATGCATTTGTGAATCCAGCGGACGTCAGGGGAGTCTCAAAATGATTCACACAAACACAGACCAATTCACACATGAATGCAAGGAAGTTCACAAATTAAAAGCATTTTGTAAATTCAAATGTAACAGTTTGTATATAAATGTAACAACATTAAAATAAATTTTTTATGAAAATTGCAAATCTTTTTTAAATTAATATATTTATGGATTTATATTAAATTTATTTAAAACAAGACACATTTGTGTGTGGATCGGAAATGTGTTTGTGAAACTTTTTATTATAGATGGATTTATTTTACATTGAAATGTATTTGTGAGAAGAGAGTCATTTATATATAAATCACAAAATACAAGTGTGAACCCTTCTCTGTGCATTCATTAATATTGATACCCGTCTGACTCCATAGCCGGTTGCTGGAGTTGTTCAGTATGCTGGCGGCTTGTGGATGGTTGCTGGGGTTGTTCAGGTTGCTCATCATCTGAATCTTCCTCCTGGCTATGTGTGGCTCCTTGAACATATTTTAGCATTGACCCTGTGAATATTTTTGAAATACAAAAAAATGTGATTAGCAAAAGCTAAATAAAATAACCAAAACATTAGGATTTTCCGATAACAAAAATATCATGTCGCACTACTGTTTATAATAGGATAAAAAGTCACTATAAAACACCATATTATGCGTAATCTTAAATCTGCTGTTTATCTGTAAAACACTTCATTATTCCATTGCTATCTAGTCACTATGAAAGTATATTAAACTAGTATATTATATTAATTTAGTGGAACATAAACAAAACCTTGAATACCTAATGTATATATATACTCCAATTATACACATTAAACAAAACAATGGTGGCATTTTTTTAAATGACCAAAAGTGAAGATACCATATTTTAAATTGGCCAGCAGATGTCGCCCTTTCCATAGCCTCACTAGAATGTTGTTGACTTCATATAATAGGCTTCATATAATGTCAACAGTGACAACCTTCAACTATTTGCAAACATGTCACATGCATTGTGAAAAGATAGAATATGCTTCAGACTACACAGCTGATGAGTAGCGTTTGTGACAGAAAGTGATTTTTAAGATGACACGCCGTCACACAGTGTCTTAACTATTAGCTTCTGCCACTGTGTAGTCCAGGGGTGGCCACTGTTTTTCAGCTTGTGAGCTACTTTTAAAATGACCAAGTCAAAGTGAGCTACCACCTACTATTAGGGGTCAAAAGTCACGGTTCGGTACGTACCTCGGTTTTTAAGTCACGGTTCTGTTCTGTACGGTACGGTTCTCAGTTAAGAGGAAAAATGTGTGCAGAATTGCAGCCTAAAGGTATTTTCCAGTATAGAAAAGAAAAAACTGCTGCATACAACCAAAGTCTCCAATAATCAAAGTGTGAGAGAGTGAGCCCCCCCTCAGAGAACAAATTTCAGCGGAGCCCCCCCAAAAAACATTTTTCTAAATCCTTGTGTGTTTTGAAAGATCTTTTAATTATTTTACAAATTTAAACATATTTTTTAAACATTCAAAACATTTTTGTGCATTTTTAAACACATTTTGAAATACATTTGAACATCTTAATCCAGTGTTTTAGTCCTGCTTCCTTTAAGCATGGACAGTAGTGACTCAGTGTGTAGCGGAGTGAGACAGATAGGCAGACAGACTTACCCAAATTATTGCCTAGTTAAATGTCATTCACACATCCAGTGCCACGCTAGTGCCTCCAATGTCCTGCTGGAGGAAAATAGTAGCCAGCAGAGAACCAGACCCTCCTAGCGGGGTCCGGGGGTATGCCCCCCCGTGAGATTTTTTTTCACCTTTTTAAAGTGAAATGCATGAATCTGGTAGCCTGGAAATCCTGACCCTGATATCTTGAACGATAGAGGGTCTGGCGACGATCAATAGTAATTTCCAACTCTAGGGGCGGCTCCTACTCGTGCATTTCAAATGCCACTGCACGCAGTTGGATAGCACTACAACCAATCAGAGCGATGCACAAGTGACGTAAGCCCCGTTCGTTTAGCGAACAGCTGTTAAACTGTTCAATTAAACGTTTGCCGTTGTCGGTCGGCAAAACAGAACATTCCACTTACTTGCTAATGAAAGATTTGAGTGCCGTCTTCCAATTCGTTAAGGGTCGAGGCCAAAGCAGTCTCAAACTCACACAACATATCCGCAGCCATCTTTGATGTTTACTATCACAGCTTCGACGGCGCATGCACGTCACTGTCGTCATCCGGTTACGTCCTCCCCAGAGCACCATATAAAGGGCTCTGGCGCGCCCATATTAGATAGAACCAATTGAAACGTTATACCAGATTTCTGGTAGTCTTGATAAGCTTCAACGGAGCGTCTCCAGACCAACACGCGCAGCAAATTTAATTTGCCAGCGCCTAGTGGCAGGTCTGGGAATGCCAGGCTATGAATCTGGTGCACTTTGAGAGGAAAATTAAGAGGCTAAATATGAGGAATTTTGTGTGAACAAATAATTTGGAGACACTGGGTCTGATGAATTAGAAGCTATTGAAGAAGGACACATGGATTTTCCATAAAAATATTAATAAAAAATAAAAAAATGTATGCAGGGTCCTCTGGGTTGGGCTTGGTGCTCTTTTTCTTTAACGAGACATATTTCTCTGTAATATAATGAATGCATTTAAATGCAGTGAGAGGAACGAAGCAGAACAACTCTTGTCCAGCTATGCCGTGATCTTAATATAAAAAACACAAACTCACATATTCATCCGCGCCCCCCCTCTCCCCAGCCCCACAGTTTGAAAACCACTGGCTTAAGCAATTCTAATTTAAAAGAGCAAGAAATATACACAAATGCATAGGTTTATCTTAAAGGCAGACTTATAGAGTCATACAAAAAAATCCTTCTTAATGATCACTTCTGTCTCACTAGAATATGTGGTGGTGTGTTTGTCTGCACAGTCTTCCTCTCTCTGGCTGTATTTTATATAGTAGAATTTGTCACAGTGTAGAAGCCTCTCCACTTCCTTGACTTGGATTAGCTGTGGTTAGCTCACTGGCTAACAAACTGATATGTACTGTATGTCAAATTAGAAAGTGGTGTCCTCTCTCCCTCCACCGAACGTCGGCGCATGCTCGCACGGGTCGTTCGCTCTTTCATAGTAAAAATAAAATAAAAATTAAATTAAATTAAATTATTTTTATTTTTTTTTAAGAATGCCACGCGATCGACCCACACTACCCTCGCGATCGACCTAGTGGCCACCCCTGGTGTAGTCATGTGCTAGCATTACAATATCACTGAACGTTAGCAAAACAATTAGACCTATAATTCTCACACACTTACCAACAAGGGATGCACGGGTGTCATCTCTCAGCTTTTTCTTCTTCCGCTTTTCTGCGCCAGATTCCTGTTGTCTTTTACTTGCCATTATGAATCGCCGCGGCCGCCATTCAGAAGCAGCTTGATATCACCGACACTGGCAGAAGCATGCTCTGTCTCCGATGCCAAAACACGAGGGTCCATTAGGGTCAGGGAAGGGGGGGAGACTATTTTTATATATTAGGTAAAAACATGTAATTTGCCCAAATTAAGTGATATAGGTTATACAATTAAGAAAAAAACTACGGTGGGCCTCTTCACATCTTATTTATATATTTTTGTAGTTCAATTATTTAATTATTATCATGTTTTTTTTTAGCAACCTTAATTTTGGTGCCCCCGCCAGGTACTTGGTGCCCTACGCAGTCTGCGTACTCTGCGTATAGGGAGCGGCGGGCCTGCCCCCGTGTATTTGAAGATGTTTTAGGTGTGATTCCACCGTAGCATATGCCTGAATAAGCTGTGGAGGAATACCCCCAAAACATTCACAACAACCTATTCAGTTCAGCCTAAATTGTACAAACGTATAGGCAACTACATAAAAGAAAAGTTCCAAAAATGTGTGTGTAGGCCTATAGTGTGAATTATAGTTCAGGGGAAACAAATATGCAATAGGCATTATAAGTGTCATACATAATATACTGTAAGTGGCAGGTTGTTTTTTTACTCCATGGGTTGTTGTCATGACTCTAGAAGAAGGAAAAGCGGGTTTAACCCCATATAACTGACTGAGACAACTTTTACACTTGGTATGAACAGGTCTTTGTGACCTTAATAAACTACTGATTCATATGAACAGTTGTATGCTTGATTATTTTTACCACACAATTCAAAAGTGTTCAACATGAATCACAGGAGAACCAGGGCCCACAGAAACAACTTCTGTGGGGCACATAATTTGCTGCTCCCCCCTCTGCATGTTTATGTTTTATAAACTGAATTAGTAGTAAGAGGACTGATAGAACAATTTGAATGATTGATTTTATTCGACCATTTCATATACAGTCATATGAAAAAGTTTGGGAACCCCTCTCAGCCGGCATTATAATTGACTCTGCTTTCACACAAAAAAGATAAAAGTGGTATGTCTTTAATTGACCAGGAACAGCTAAGTAATGGGATGTTTTCCAAACAAAGATTTTTTGAAAAGCAGTATTTAGTTTTATGAAACTAAATAAAATGTGAAAAACTGGCTGTGCAAAAATATGGGAACCCTTGTGGTTTTGCTGATTTTAATGCATGTAACAGCATGTAAAACTGAGGACTTTAAACACAAAATTGGTTGGATTATGTTGTTAAGCCTTGAACCTCATATAAAGGTCTGTTTAATCATGAGAAAAGGTATTTTAGGTGCCTAAATGCAAGTTGCACTTCTCTTTGACTCTGCAGAAGTGAGACAGCATGGGATCATCAAAACAGCTCCCAAAAGATCTTAAAAACAAAGATTATTCATTGTCATGGTTTAGGGGAAGGCTACAAGAAGCTTTCCCAAAGGTTTCAATTGTCAATTTCTACTGTAAGGAATGTTGTCAGGGAATGGAAGGACACAGGCACAGTTGCAGTTAAACCCAGGTCTAGCAGACCAAGAAAAGTACAAGAGCGGCATATGCGGCGGATTGTGAGAATGGTTGCACACAACCCACAGATCACCTCCAAAGACCTGCAAGAACATCTGGCTGCAGATGGTGTATCTGTACATGGTTCAACAATTCAGTGCAATTTGCACCAAAACATCTGTATGGCCGGGTGCTGAGAAGGAAGCCCTTTCTGCGCCCACGCCACAGATACAATTGCTTGGAGTATGCTAAAGCTCATTTAGACAAGCCAGATTCATATTGGAAGAAAATGCTTTGGACTGATGAGACACAAAATACGTTATTTGGTCATTATAAAAAGTGCTTTACGTGGCGAAAGGATAAAACTGCATTCCAAGTAAAACACCTGCTACCTACTTTCAAATTTGATGGAGGTTCAATCATGCTGTGGCCACTTCAGGGAATGGGGCCCTCGTTAAAGTGGATAGTCGGATGAATTCAACCCAGTTTCAACTAGGGGTGTGAACGTTTACAAAAATGTCTAACCGTGTACACGACGGATTTTTTTTCGTGTACACGGTTAACCGTGACGTCATTGTCCTCGTGCGCCCGCCGTCTTGAAGGCGCGCGCATACACACACACACACACACACATACGCGTTCGTTCGCCTGTAAACACACAGTTGACATGAACTACGCTCGTTTACACACCTCTTATAATAGGTCCATGGCACACACACACACACAAGTTCGCCTGTCATGTGCGCCGTCATTATCGCCCTTCATTAATTTCCTGATTAATATAGCCTCTCGCACAAATTTCTACATGTCCACGTTTATGCAGGTTGAACAGGTGTTATAAAGTTCGGGCTACTTACAAGCGTAGTTCACGACAACCGGGTAACTTTAATCTTTAGGTTATCTTTCATCACTCGTCCGTGGCTGTGAGTCGAGCCCCAGCACGGCGACTCCCCGCGTGTGTGTGTGCGCCGATACACACACTCACACAGACTCGCCGAGGGACAGACCGATTAGGCAGACTAGCTTTTATCATCCCCAATTAGTTTATTAGTGATGTAAAATCAATAAATGCGTGTCTCCAGAACATTTATAAAAACTTTGAAAAAGGGAAAATTTAAAATTTGAAAAAACATTTTTTTTAAACGGTTTTCGTTTATTGATTTTTCCTAAACGGTTATGATTTACTAAACGGTTACACGTGTACACGTGCACACCCCTAGTTTCAACAGATTATTCAGGATTATGTTCAAGCATCAGTCACAAAGTTGAAGTTGCGCAGGGGTTGGATATTCCAACGTTCCCTACAGTCGAAATTGACAATTGAAACCTTTGGGAAAGCTTCTTGTAGCCTTCCCCAATTCCATGACAATGAATAATCTTTGTTTTTCAGATCTTTTGGGAGCTGCTTTGATGATCCCATTCTGTCTCACTTCAGCAGAGAGTCAAAGAGAAGTGTAACTTGCATTTAGGCACCTAAAATACCTTTTCTCATGATTAAACATACCTTTCTATGAGGTTCAAGGCTTAACAACATAATGCAACCAATTTTGTGTTTAAAGGCCTACTTCACCGGTTTGAATATGAAGGTGTATTGAATTCTGAGATCCTATGTAGTATAAATGTGCAAAAAAAATTAAAATCGGTTCATCCTAGCCTGAGAAAAGGCAGAAAGAGTGTTTTTTTAACCCTATATTTCTCCTTCTCGTGACATCACAGAAAGAGAAATATAGGGTTAAAAAAAACGTACTTTGTAAATATTACTGTGATGTCACAGTAAAAGACATCACAGTAATATTTACAAAGTAAGTTTTTTTTTAACCCTATATTTCTCTTTCTGTGATGTCACGAGAAGGAGAAATATAGGGTTAAAAAAACACTCTTTCTGCCTTTTCTCAGGCTAGGATGAACCGATTTAATTTTTTTTTGCACATTTATACTACATATGATCTCAGAATTCAATACACCTTCATATTCAAACCGGTGAAGTAGGCCTTTAAAGTCATCAGTTTTGCATGCTGTTACAGGCATTAACATCAGCAAAACCACAAGGGGTCCCATATTTTTGCACAGCCAGTTTTTCACATTTTATTTAATTTCATACAACTAAATACTGCTTTTCAAAAAATCTTTGTTTGGAAAAAATCCCAGTACTTAGCTGTTCCTGATAAATGAAAGACATACTACTTTTATCTTTTTTTTGTGAAAGCAGAGTCAATTATAATGCCGGCTGAGAGGGGTTCCCAAACTTTTTAATTTGACTGTATAAAACCAAGAACAGCACGCTGTTACATTAAAATACATAAAAAGCCAGGGATAAAAACACAAAAAAGCCCGACGGCTTATTTCCATTGTGGTCCCCACACACAAAACACACACAAAATGCACACATACATAAAAAACATACACACAACAATGACCACCACTAATACAAGCCTAATTACGACTAAGCCATTTTTTAGGGCCTTTTTAAAATTGCCCAAACTCCCGACCAACTTGAGTGCTCCCGGTAACCTGTTCCAAAGTGCAGCACGGGCATACAAAAGGAACCCTTTCCCATGTTAGTCCTCACCCTGGGTGGTACAAAATCAGTGGTGCTACCCCTAGTGGCATGCGTGTGAACCTCACCTACTCGATTAAAATAGCCACTAAAATATTTGGGAACATCCCCATTTACAATCCTATGTACCATACACAGCTGTATTTGAAATACACGATCATCTACTTTCAACCAACCCAACCTCTCAAAGTGGGAAGATTCAAGATGAGTTCTCATGGGGAGGTCAAAAATAAGCATAACCAACTTATTTTGCGAGGTCTGAAGCCTGTGTTTCAAATGCACCGTGACGCCACTGTACCATGAGCCACACGCATAATCATAATAAGGCTGAATTAAAGCTCCTGCTAAAATTAACATTGTTCTTTGATCCAGAAACTCTGAAATTCTGGCCAAAAAACGGATTCTATGATTTATTTTGATGATCTAAAACACAGCCAAGGTAACTGACTGATTCCTTGATGTAATTTCAGAATCTCCAGGTAAAACCTTAAAATCCGAGGCTTCTTTCAGTTTAATTTTTGATCCAAACAATATGGACTCAGTTTCCCCCATGTGGAGTGATAACTTGTTGTCAGACATCCACCTGCTAACAGTTACAAGTTCTGCAGAAAGTGTTCTTTCAATAAAATGTTTATCTTTGTGAGAAACTACCAGCGCAAAAGATTACAAGAACAAACAGACTTTAGGTCATCTATATATAAAAGAAAGAAAAGTGGCCCCAAAACACTCCCTTGAGGAACCCCACAGACCATGCTTAGTGGTTGAGACATTGTACCCCCAATGTCCATCACCTGCGTTCTATTCAGATAGGAGCCCACCCATTTCAGTGCTAAGTCACTAAAACCCATGGCTTTCAATTTATACAATAAAACGCAATGGTCAACCGTATCAAAGGCCTTCTGTAACATGACCATGCCACAGAAGTGACCATTGTCCACCTCTTTTTTAATGAAATCAGTTAGAAACAGTAAACATGAATCTGTTGAATGAGATTTACGGAAGCCAGATTGGAACTCATAAAGTATATTTTGTGAAGATACGTATTTGTCAATTTGTTAAAAAATTCTCTTTTCGATGATTTTTGACAAGACTACTCAAAATAGAGACAGGTCTATAGTTGCCAGGGTCCAGTTTACTCCCTTTCTTATAAAGCGGAATCACTCTGGCAATCTTGAGATCATTGGGAAAATGCCCTTGTTCTATAGAACTGCTTACAATATGAGTGATGCATGGGGTAATGATCTCTGCAGCATCCCTTAGGAACCTCGATGGAATAGAGTCTAATCCTGTGGCTTTAGAGCAATCAAGCCTTTGGAGCTTCTCAAGAGCATATGCATCAGACACCTTTTCAAAGATGAAGCCACCCGTCTGAATCCCTAACTGAGAGTAATAATCTCGCACATGGCTTTCACCGTATTGACCAGTCAGGCCAGGTATCTTATCCACAAGCTTGCTGGCAACAGATGAACAATGTTTATTAAAGCCATCTGCTACTTTCTCCTTTTCTGATGTAATATTATTAAAGATTATGTTACTAGAATCATTTACCCAAGTATTTGAATAATTGAAACTGAGTCAGGCTTTCTTGAAAAGCAGGTGAAATTTACTTGCAAACAGCATACAAGGGAATCAACAATGTATCTGGATTGGTACATGGTTGAATACAAAGAAATGAACAATGTACATGGGATTATATGCAAGAGAAGGTGGTGTGTGCGCAAACACACACTAAGTTTGGTGTGTCCAGCCCTTGTTTTGCTGGCGAAAGCAGAAACATTTTTAATTAGGCAGATAACAGGATATGGGAAATTTAGGGAGTCTTTTCTTCTCAACTACTGTGCACATGAATGCGTCATACCTCTGTATGTGCCAAAATCTTATTAGGCAGTTTCTTCTTCAAGGCTAAACAACAACTTTTGTCTTAGCAAAACACTTTGGGGCTGTTAGTTTACTGGGACAAAGTTCAATAGGCAGAAAGCATGTATTGAGCATTAAAACATTATACAATTATAAGGCAAATTAAATTCTGTTAACATTCCACCCTTTTGTATAATATTTAATGCAACATTTATGCATACACTTCTAAGCAAAAAGGTAAAGCATATGAGTAAATACATTTCATTTAAGCAGAATATATCAAGTACATCAACATCACAGTTGGTGAAAATGCAAGTTTGTGTACTGGTGCAACATCGTCTATGTACAGTTTCAGAGAGGACAGTCTTTTGCAGAAGCCAGGGAACAGGAACCTAGGTCGTCTTGATGGTCTACAAGTCCCTTTGTGGCATTTTGACGCAAAGTGTCCTTCATATCACAGTCACTGGGGGAATGGTTAGGCATTACCATAACCTATTCAGATTGTTCCTCAGTGTCCAATTTGTCCTTATTGTAGCATGTCAGCTTGGTCTTCTTCTTGCATCTGAAAGCAGAATGAATATAGAGCAGTATCATGTTTTCCAAAACAAATGCTCATAATTCTGCCAGGGTAAACAGCTTTTAAAATATCATCCTATCCGCATTGCTTGCTCTAGATGTCACAATGACGCATAAAAACATTTTAGGATAGGTTTGATTTCATTTTTCAGTTCACATTTTTTGTCTGTGTTGGGTAGAATTCGCACACACATTGTCTGTGTCTGGGCTCAGTTACACACACACACACAGTCAGTGAGACAGGCCCTCCCTTTTCTGCATGGGACTGAAACACACACACACACCACATTCCTGAGAAGCTCTCTACTTCTCCAAATCTGACATGGTGTTATAGTTTGTTCTTCAAATAACAAAAGTTAACATCTTGGTTAAGTATAGGTGTCTTTACAGTTAACCAGTTTTTGAATCAATTTATATCAACAATACACATTATGATCATATTTTCAGCATAAAAATCCCCTTTAACTTGTAATTCAAATCAAAGCATTGAACAAGTCTTTTCAGTGAACATTTTCATATAAAAAGAACACAAAAGGACGCTTGTTTTTAAGTTTATGTTGGGACTTCAACTGACTGACTACACCTTTAATCTTTAAGGTTCACTATGGGGCTTGGATTGGCGAGATATTTAGCTCTAAACTTTAAAGCGTTTAGCAATTTAGTCAGAACTCCGGTCATCTTTAGGAGACAAGCATTTTGTTTCTCCTTTGTCTTGATAAGACTTTGCAGTACATTCATTTTCTCTGATAGGCATTTTTACAAGTAATTTAATTTTTAAAATGTAAAATCTAATATCAAATTACCCAGTAATCAATTTAACAGGGTGGAGACCCCTATTCCCTCCAATTGATTAACAAAATTCACCAATTTAAAACTAGAACACCCTATGTGATGTATTCTAAACAAAACAAATAAGTCTACTCAGCAGATGTAGACTATTATTACGATTTCGACTATACAGGTCTAATCTAAATGAAAAGCTAGTATCAAAAGTTTATTAGTTATGTCCTATCAAACTCATATTAACCAACTTGTGGCACAATGCTTTAATTGTCTATCATTCCTCTATAAAGAAAACTCTCCGCTCGCCATAGTCCCCTGTAAGAGACGCGAACCCCGGCCTCCTTGTTTAAAAGCGCGGCATTTACCCTCTAGACTAACCTGAGTTTTACGTCTAAATAAAGTACAATGTCCAATATATAACACTGTGTTTAAAAATCCCTATTTTATCAGTCACCTCTGCTTATAATAAGGTCGACCTCCGCTAAATCATTAACAGTTTTAACTATTGCTTCTTAAAACCTTCTCTTTGTAGTAGAATAAAGATTTCAATTCACAATTTATTGTTCGTAAGTTGTATGTAACTTAGTTTGTAATCCACCCTCCTAATAAAATAGAACCAATATACTATTTTCAGAATATAAACATCTAGTTTAATCTGGGAAGGTATTTATAACCTATTCTTTTATATTTAAAGATTAGGTGTATCAACATATTCTCTCCTTACAGAGAGGTTAGTTGTATGAGGTTGTGTGTGTTTTAAATCAGTAATGTGCCGTAGTGTGGACTCAAATTGTTCTTACCTCCCCAGGGACGAAACCATCTCTTTGAAGAAAAAAACACTATACCTAAAGTCCTTCTGTTCCAGTCATAAACTAATTCACAACTGAGGCTTTACAACATTTAAGGGATTTTATTTACAAAATACAAGAGAGTATAGGTATAATACATAATGGACAAGAAAGGAAAAGAAAAGAGGTTATATGCCTATAACTCATTTAATAGAGTTAGTTTGACTTGGTTCTCGTTTCTAAATTTGTTGTAACTCTTGAAACAATACCCAAACACTTGAGTGCCTGTACATATTATTCCCCGCGTTACGAAACTTCATGAATTACAAGGAGCTAGACAGATATTGTACAACATGGCGGTACACACTAGCGTGTACAAGTCCCAGTGGCTACAGGCTCCATATGACCATTAATATCCGTCTAACCCTTTGCAGAAATTACAGTGAGTTAAACAGACACTATACACATGGCGGTACGTACTAGCACGCACAAGTCCCAGTGGCTACAGGCTCCATATAACCATTAGTGTCCATCTAACCCCCTGCATCTCAGTCCGTTTTTCTAGTTCTAAAAAATTCTTGATCAAGTCATTCTTAGTGTCAAGAGGTTCACAGATGTGTTTTTAAAAGACTTTGCCTCTAAGTACTTTGGAGTATTTTGGACTCACAAAGTTTTTCTAAGTTTTTCTTCTGCTTCCATGGTTAAAGGGACAGATAGAGTCTACTGGAACAGAGAGTAACACACAAAAAACGGCCCCAAAAAGCCTCAAAAAAGCATCAAAAAAGCCTTGTCCTGCTTCAAAACCGGCTCTTATATAGTGATCTGAGGACCAATGACACTTGGGAGAGAGGGAGGAGTGAAAAGAACACAACTGCATGGGGGAAGCCCGGTAGCCCCTCCCTCTACTCCTTACTACCGTATGGCCATATAAGGTCCTTCCCCCTACTCACTTCCTATGGCCCTATGGTCCTCCCCCATCCTCTGGTCAGAGGATCATTTACATTCTATTCTGTTTCATTAAACATTTCCTACTTTTACGTATGACAAAAAGAAATACAAATGTCACAATATATGCACAAGTAAAAAGTTACATCATGTTCCATTATCACTTCACTATCGACAAACATAACAAAACAAAACAAAGATGATGAGACTTATTTTTTGGTAAGTGTTAAGACCTCAAAACACTAGTAAAAATTGTGGCAAACAAAACAAAGAGGTGAGACTTATTTCTTTGGCTAGTGTCAAGACCTCAAAAACACTAGTAAAAATTGTGACAAGTTTTGTATACTTAGTGACCCACCGTAACACTAATCACAGCTTTTTGTCCTTCCTAAACAGTGAAACTTCATAAACACTAATATGATGTCTAACAGTAGTTTTTTCAACCGCAACCAATTGTTTTCATAAATTAAACTCTCAGTTTTATTCTAACTTCCTAGTGTCATGAAACAAAAGATAACTGCTAGACTTGGTTTTTTCAGACATCAACATCTGAATAAAAGGGAATGCTCCGAATCCCACACTCATGGCCATCTTTGAGACTTTATTTGTTGTGAGTGTATTTCCTCAAACACTACAGGTTGAAATATTTTTCTCTTTAGTGCATTTTCCCAAACACTACGATCAGTTATTCTCCCCTAGAATATCTGCTTCATAAACTAGTTTATCTATACATCAGAAGTAGGCCTATAACAAAAAACATAAAATAAAGGAACTACCATAATTCCTGGACAAAACAAAATCAGCTGTTTATATTCACCTGATTCGAAGAAAGCCTCGACTCGCTCAGTTTTGGCTCTGGATTCCGTCACCCCTCCTCCGTCCAAGTAGAGTCTGCAGACAGCCTCTTTTGTAGCTCTGTTTACTGGAGGTCTTTTGTCGAGAGATCTTGGACTCCCCCCGTTCACGGTGCAGGCTCTTCTTGTCCAGAGAAGAGGATGTTGGATCCGGCAACTCGAAGGACCATTTGTTACTAGAATCATTTACCCAAGTATTTGAATAATTGAAACTGAGTCAGGCTTTCTTGAAAAGCAGGTGAAATTTACTTGCAAACAGCATACAAGGGAATCAACAATGTATCTGGATTGGTACATGGTTGAATACAAAGAAATGAACAGTGTACATGGGATTATATGCAAGAGAAGGTGGTGTGTGCGCAAACACACACTAAGTTTGGTGTGTCCAGCCCTTGTTTTGCTGGCGAAAGCAGAAACATTTTTAATTAGGCAGATAACAGGATATGGGAAATTTAGGGAGTCTTTTCTTCTCAACTACTGTGCACATGAATGCGTCATACCTCTGTATGTGCCAAAATCTTATTAGGCAGTTTCTTCTTCAAGGCTAAACAACAACTTTTGTCTTAGCAAAACACTTTGGGGCTGTTAGTTTACTGGGACAAAGTTCAATAGGCAGAAAGCATGTATTGAGCATTAAAACATTATACAATTATAAGGCAAATTAAATTCTGTTAACAGATTAATTAAGATTTAGAGTGATGTTAGTGTTTTTGGTTTTCATATTTTTACTGTAGCCAAGCTGCTTGAGGGATTTCCATAGCTTTCCTGAGTCATTTCTATATTCAGCTATTTTCTCATTAAAAAATGCCTTTTTAGTATGAACCACTAATCTGTTAACTTAATTTCTCGCCTTTTTATAATCAGTCCAACCCTGCTCATCCTTGTTTAACCTGAATTGACCATACTTGCTATTTCTTGCTCTAATTGCCTCAAGGATGTCATAATTTACCCAGGGTTCTGTCCTCTGTTTTATTCTAATTTCTTTACATGGGGCTACTTTATCAACAGCTTCTAAAAACATATGTTTAAATGACCACCAATGCTCTATCTACATCCATGCATTGCAGTACATTATACCAGTCCATTTGCTTTAAACAGTCATTTAGTGCTTCTTTGGTATATCTTTTTAGTGACCAGGTTTTAATAGAAGAATGCACGATAAAAACTGCTTTCTTGATCTTTCTAGTACAGAAAATAATAGAATGGTCGCTCTGAAACTAGAACGAGGTCAATCGTGGTTTGGGTAGTGGAACACACACGTGTTGGTTCATTAATCAGCTGATGTAATCAAAAAGAGCGACCAAAGTTCATCAGTGCTTTATACCCGGAAACATCCCGTTTCTGAATATCATCATGATAACTTCAGATTTAACAAAATCAATACTCTTTGAGCAAAGCTCTTCTAAGAAATCTTAAAAATGGGTTTGATCAGGCGGTCTGTAACATGCACCGATAAGTATAGGCTTACTCTTAGGTAGCAAAATATCTAACCACACCGCTTCAATCTGATCGCTTTACAAGTCCGTTCTGTGATTAAAACCAATGTCCAATCTCACATAAATGCACACACCTCCGCCCTTGCGGTTGCGATCTCTCCTAATTATCAAATAGTTCTCTAATTCAACTTCCGCATCCTCAACGGAGTCGTCCAGCCATGTTTCAGTCAAACAAAAGATTCCCACCTTTCTGCTTTTGCTAAGGTGTCGATCTCGGTGATTTTCCGGTAGAAGGCTTCTTACGTTGAGATGAAGCAGGTGTAGTCCTCTCGCAGACAGGGAAGAATCCACGCTCGGCCTCTCTTTGCCGGCGCTTTCCATTGTTGAGATAGGCAAGAATATTGCAACTTTTCATTGCACATATCTTGGTCTTAGGTGAATGGGAAATGTATATTTCTTGTTTTCGTATGGAAAAGTATGATATTTTGAATAAGACAGGCAAGGTAACAAGTGACCTTTAATATTCAGGTAGAATCACTAAAAGTGTTGTATTCAAGTTTTTATCCTGAAATATATACATAATTGTGAATTCATAAGGCCTCTCTGAAAAGGCATATGGGCTTGTCCTGGGACAGGTCAGGGGTGAGAGAGACAAGGGGGGCAGTGGGTCCTTGAGCTGGACACACACACCCTCATATTTCCCCCCACCCTCTCCCCCCTAATACACACACCCACTCTCTCTGTCTGCAGACTAGTTAAAGCCAGGGTTTTGAGCAAGAAGGTCTGCTGGTTTTTGGGGAAGTCTTGACTGTTCCACTTTTTTGTTCTTTCAGCATGGACGAAAGACTTAGAAGAAAAACTCGAAAGAAACACTCTGAATCTTTTTGAGTGCAAAATACTTTGAGGGCTGTTAATTTTTTGTTCTAGAAAAGAGGGTGAAGCTCTGAACCAATTCTTCTTTTTTCTGAGAAGATTGGTAAGGAAACATTTGGGTCACTAATAGGAATTAATTGATGAACCAGGTTGTGGAATGGCATTGAGTTGAAGTTTTGAGCTGTTGTGACCAACTTTTCCTGACTCTTTGTGTCGCAAAATCACCATTGTTATAAGAGTTTGAAGAAATTCAAATTTATATGACTTTGGTGAAAGCTCGGCCATAAACTCAGAGAATATTTAAAGTTGTGTAAACAGTGGACAAACTTTGAAATTCTAGGAACGAGAAAACTCATGAACTAAATTCAATGTGAACAAATTACATAAAACAAATAAGCTAAGTCTTATACTTCTCTACATATATTAACCACATTAATGGAAGTGTGGGTACTTATTTTCCTTCCTTTCATTTTATTTTATCTTTTCTTTCTATATAGTGAACGTATAATCTTTTTATATTGGTTGAATAAAATTTCTTGAAAACTTTATAAATCCTGTGCCTGATTTTTAGTTTAGAGTTGGGAACAAGGACCTAATTAAGGTTTTTCTTTAAAGAGATCGCGGCGCTCCTGAGGTAAGCAATTCAAACCTACACTACGGCAACACCAATGATAATTAAGGATACACATCCCATAACACACTCCTTGAAATAGGAGGTAATTGCATTTATCTACTGGCCTAGTTCATCCAGGTGTATGAACTTAGTGAGGACTTAACGGTAGTCTTTTGAAGTCAGGAGTAATGTAAGGTATTCATCCACCAGAATAATTAAAACCTATTATCTAATCTCCTCCTTTCTAAAAACTTATCTAGGGAAAAGGTCTGAAATCTGGACTTAACCTAGGATAAAATAGAAGAGACATTGTATGTGTCATTAGGGGACAAAACAGGGGGAGATCTGGAGATAGGCAGGAGTCAAAGGGTCACATGCTTTAAACCAGAGCCTTTAAGGCACATGTGTCAAACTCAAGGCCCGTCACGTTTTGATCTTGCCCGCGAATCAATTCGGCCGATTTGAATCAATTCTGATAAAAAAAATAAAAATAAAAATAAAATTCTTCTTCTTCATGGAGCCTGTGCCATATCCGCACGTCGCATACACTCCCAACTGTTAGGAAACTTACGTGGCTTACAGCTAGGAATGTCTCCTGAAAGTTCTACAGCTCAGGATTTTAAGCCATGAATTGATGAACTTGCATCTAAGAAGAGCTGTCAGTTTTCTGAGGGCTGTAAATAGGCCAATATATGTGGCCAAATAGCATGCTAATATTGATGATTGATAGTGTCAAGTGTCTGACGCGCCCCACACACATCCTGCGTCTACCTCTGGAGCGCGTCGCGTTACCTTACTGCTGCCTCTCTCGGACTTTTCTCGGACACACATGCAACGTCTCAGCAGCTGCTGCTGCAGCGCTGCTTCTAAAAGCCCTATCTTTCTACATAGAGTTTTCATAGATAATTCCCATTAAAAATGAAGTTCTTTCATGTCATCTATGATGCATATGATTTATATTGAGTCTGGACAGTAATCCGTGCGCCCCATTGCCATTTTTTTTCTTTTTTTTTTTGCCATATTTTCGCTTGTTGGAAGTTTTATTTTGAAGGGGACACACCAGGAAATGGTGAAACTACAGCGAAAGCTGCCAGTATGAAGTCAATATGACTCTCAACAGAGTATTTCAAAAATCACTTTACTGATTTATACGGGAGAGAGAGAGGGGGGTGTGGTCGGGGAAGAAGTAGACACAGATAGAGCAACGGAAAACTGTTGCGCTCATCATGATCTTTTTTATTTCTTCACTATATTGGATCTCTATATGTGTCATTTATCCAAAAATGAAATGCCAGAACTAATTGAAAATTAGGTTTTAAATCCCTCGGATTTTGATTGCACAATTAAATCGTGAAATAAAGGGATTATTCGCGTATACGACTGAAGGATGTTTTATTTTGAAATAAACACACCGGGTAAACGTGTAACTAGAGTGAATGCTGCTGGTATGACTGTCAACAGAGTATTTCTCTATCAGTTAAAGCACAGAGACGCGAGAGAGACGCGCTGCAGACGTGCCTCCGACGCGCCTCAGCAGTGCGTCTGAGGTTGGATGTGTGCTCGCTCTACGTTGATTTCACAGTCTGTGACCAAAAGTCAGACGCAAACGCGAGGTAGACGCGCAGTAGAGGTAGGATGTGTGTGGGGCGCGTGAGGCAGTGGTGTCAAACATCCGGCCCGCGACTTGTAGAGCACACATTTCTGAGCATTTAAAAAAAAAAAAAAGTAAGTTAAATTAAAATTAAATTAAATTGGGAAAAACGTATTCCAAAACAACAAATAACCTCTGTATTTAAAAATAAATCAAAACAGTAGAAGTTGCACTTTTATTTAATTGTATTTTTTACTGTCTGCATGTTTGCACAAAATGTGTCCCTGTACATATAGTAAACAAAATTGGACAACTGTAAGGTCAGTGCCTGTTGTATTTGTGTATTCAAATAAACTGTTGTTTATTTCATTAGTGCGTATTGGCATCTTTGAGCAAAATACCCCCAAAATTTTTGCTGAGGCGCAGAGCGCCGCACCTCCTATTCCCATGGCCAGCAGCAACCTTTACTAAGACATTTCCTGGGGGCTACAGAGATCCCTTGTGATCCGTGATAATGTAGGTTACATATGTAGGCTGAGTTATAAAGCATGTAACTGAAAAACAAAGCTAAAGATTTGGATTTGACATATGTACGTTATTTTGCCATTATTTTACTGGTCCGGCCCACTTGAGATCAGAGAGGCTGTATGTGGCCCTCGAACCAAAATGAGTTTGACACCCCTGCTTTAAGGTAATAAAAGGTGTGAAGGTTTTTGGTGAAAAGTAAAACCTTTTGGGAATTGTGTGAATCGGCTTTGGTCCTTCTTTCCACGTTGAAGGGTGATGGTCAATGAATACATAAACTTTATAGTGGAACAGATTTATTCAAGGAACAAATAGACTTGGCGGGCTATATATACACGGAAACGTCCTGATATTAATTCAGGGGTGTTTAATCTGGTGAAGGGAATACCGGCATATTCATTACCATTTCCTACACTTGCTCATTTTTGTTCCCAGCCACTCAACGTTTCAGCTGCCATGCTCTGCTGCCCTGCCACAGACATGGTAAGTATTATTCTAGATTAGTATATTATAGTGTATATTATATTATTACATTTTTCCATCACCCTCCAATGACAACTATTATTTTTACCACACAATTCAAAGGTGTTCAACATCAATCACAGGAGACCCAGGTCCCACACAAACTACTTCTGGGGAGGACCTAATTTGCTACTCCCCCCTATGCATGTTTATGTTTTACTGTACATATGGCTCTAGCCTGCCTATATCAGAAAGAACCAGTTAAAACGTAGCTCAGGAATTCTTGACATATTTAATGAGCTTCAATGGAGAGTGTCCAGACCAACAGGCTCAGCAAATTTAATTTGCCAGCAGGTCTGGATTTCCAGGCTAGTCCTCAATTGCAATCCATTTACAAAACATGAAGAGGAGGAAAAAGATGAGGAGGAGGATGAAGGGAATGATGAGAAAGATGATGAAGGCTATTCAGTGTGCTAAGTTATTATAAAAAAGTAAATGTTTGGATTTTTGTAATAATCTACATGTATAGCCTGGAAATCCAGACCCACATCTAGAAAGATGAGGGTCTGGCCATGATCAATAAACTTTCCCAACTAAAGGGGCAGCACCTATGCATGCATTTCAAATAGGCTACCACTAAACACAATTGGATAGCACTACGACCAATTGGAGCAACACAAAAAGTGACGTATTAAAGGTCACATATTATGCTAAATGCACTTTTTAAATGTGTTCTAATATCCATATGTCCACAGTGTGCCTAGAGACTGCCAAAATATAAAAAAAAATAACAATCTCTCCTTTTCTCACTCTCCCGCTTTCTGAAACCCCCACCCCTCCCCCCCAATATACTCCAGTCAGAATTCTTGCAGTTTATGACGTCATAAACTGCACAGCCACCTCCCCCCACATTTTGAAACCAGGAACCTCCACCTGCAATAAGCATTCGGTACACCCACCGATCAAGTTTCCCCCCTCCCAACCCCATATAGCTCAGACATTTGCAGCCGTTGTTTTTTTCTTCCAAGCAACAAGATGTCCCGAGCAAGGCCTGAGGAGTGCTCAGTTGTTGGCTGCACAAACCAACACAGAAGCATTCATATTCTCCCAACAGCAGAGGATTTGAGGACACAGTGGATTTATTTAATTTTTGATGGGAATGTCCCAACAAGTCTACCAAAATTTTTATTTGTGTGTGCTAACCACTTCAGTGTGGACTGCTTCCACAACATGGGCCAGTACAACACAGGACTTGCCTCGAGGCTAAAGCTCAATGTCGGGTCTTTTCCAACAATCCGCAACAACTCCACTTCGAACGAGCAAGAGGTAGGGTATTTACCTGTTTATTTTTGCAGTGTTATATGATGAATTGTGTGATTTTTACGGAACGTAACACTTCAATGCAAGCTACATAGTGCTACACGCCTCGGTTTCTGTGTATTCCCTTCAGTTTCTTTGTCTTCACTTCTGCCGCCAAATACTTTGTAAAAAAAGAAAATGTGAAGCTCCACGTGTAAAAAAAAAAAAAAAAACTGCGAGACACAAAGGAACGGAGGCAACAGTTTTATTTTTGCTCGGGAGGGCTGTTTTTCTTTGATAATCTTTTACACACTAGCAAGGACGGATTAACATGACCACGGGCCCTGGACACAAACCTACCATGGAGCCCTACCAACACGCAAATACACGCACTAGCACACCGTGCAATCCACAATCACACACATTATAATGCAGCGTGCAGCCTAGAGAGAGAAAGAGAGAGAGAGCGAAATACAATTCTATAAAAGCTCTCTGGTGCTGCGCAAGAGAAAGAGACTCTTTGCGCCTGAGCCTACTAGACGGTTAGATTAGGGCGCGAGCATAATTTTTTGCCTTTGTAAGATCTCTGCGCCTGCTTTTTGGCCCACCCTTGCCCCCCTCGGAGCCTACACTCAATGTCTAAGCGAAGCAGCGCGTCACCCGGTGAAACGCTGTGTTGGTGTCGTTCACAGTGAGACCGTGCCAGTGTGAGCCGCCGTGCAGACACACTGTGGTTTAAGACTAATTGATCACAGGGTATTCCGGCACGTGCCGAGGGGACAGGCGGGTGACAGGCTCTGCGATCCGATTGCATGTCCCGAGCCTGGATACCCCAATCCCCAATCTCACTGCCGACTAACTGTAAAGTGACACAGCCGACACAGTTAATATAATCACCACCTAAGCATGGACATCGGTTAAAAAAAGCGATCTCATTCTTATTATCCTAAGGGCTTTGATGCAATCTATAAAATCTGAACATTACGGAAGCAGTGTTGGTGCGTAAAAGCATGGCGCACTTGGCAAACTCTCCTCACTACAACTGCCACAGCAGAAAAGCCACTGTAGGTCGATCGCTGTGCCGATTCGTGCCCCTGACACGTTGACTCGCAACATAATGAGTCGAGGCTTTGATTTCAGTGCGGGGATGTGGAGCTCTTTGGCCATTTCCCGTGCCTTTTTTTCTCTAGACACATCGTTCTCTCTCCAAGCGCACACACGCTTGTCCCGGCCGAATATAAGACCCCGAATATAAAACGACCCGACTTTTTACGACCCATTCCCAGGGGGGGAGGGAGGGGGGAAACCCCCGTCAAATTTTTTTAATTACAAAAAAAAAAAAAAAAAAATCAAGGGCCCCCCTATTGGCCAGGGCCCTGGACATGTGCCCACTTTGCCCATGCGGTAATCCGTCATTGCACACTAGCCTCAGGCTATATTGCCCCATAGAAAATCATATATTTTGCCTGTTTCAGTCTGATGATGTCCTGTTGCTATGCAGACAAAGTATGGGAAGCTCCTTGTGTGGAAATCAAATATAGACACTAAAATGTATCTTTTCAATGTCCGTCATTTGCATAGCAAGGCCGGTTAGCATATGCCGCTAGCTTAGCTTTAGCCCCATGGCTCAGCCCCAGGCTTATCTTTAGCCGATGGCTTTTGCTTCTAAAAGAAACACATTTATTTGGCCTGCTGCAGTCTAATAATGCCGCGTTTCTAACAAGACAAAGAATGGGAAGCTTCTCCTGGAATTTTGGTTTGGCGACATCTAAAGACCAAAATACTGCCGTGAAAAGTAGAGCCTGGCTGCAGTATCGCTAATGTAACACACGGCGCCAAACCCCTTTCACAAATCTGTCTATTCAATGTTTACTTACTAATTTATCCATATACGTAACTCTGGCATGTACATAACTTAACTTATTGTTAATAATATGGTCTGTTTATACATTCGGCATATGATTAAAGCATCTAAAGGCCCGTAATCATGTAAAACATTTACTGTTTTGAAGTTATTAATGCCACTCGCTCCCGCAGATACACAGCACAGGGAAGTCTTATATTCAGCCATTGCTAAAGGGAGTGTTGTATTATGGAACGGCCGCTTCGGTACGAAATTCCAGTCTCAACAATGTTTCCTACACGCAATTATAACTAGCGTCTACAGCCCGTTGTTTTCATGTAGTGTAACTTGTGTTTATGTGTTCTATTATTCAGCAGTTGCCGTGATGTCGGCTAACGCTGATGCTAATGATAACTAGCTCTCCGTAACACAATCACACTGTAGGTTGGTGTTGCAGCCCGCTGTTAGGTGAAGTGCTGTCCCACATGTGAAAGCCATGGACTTATAAAGCCTGTCCAATATTCACTCTAGTCCAGCTTCTTGAAAAGTTTATAAGGACTTTATTTATTTATTACTCGTAGTTCATAACTTGTTGTAACCTCCAGCCTTTCTCTACATACAGTGACGTCCCAACCATTTGCTCAAAGGAGAGAAGTTGCCTGTCAGACAGACCCAGCATGGACACGTTCTGTTGGGACACAATTGTCTTTTAAGACTCTTAAAGGCCTACTTCACCGGTTTGAATATGAAGGTGAATTGAATTCTGAGATCCTATGTAGTATAAATGTGCAAAAAAAATTAAAATCGGTTCATCCTAGCCTGAGAAAAGGCAGAAAGAGTGTTTTTTTTTAACCCTATATTTCTCCTTCTCGTGACATCACAGAAAGAGAAATATAGGGTTAAAAAAAACTTACTTGTAAATATTACTGTGATGTCACAGTAAAAGACATCACAGTAATATTTACAAAGTAAGTTTTTTTTTTTTAACCCTATATTTCTCTTTCTGTGATGTCACGAGAAGGCCTTCTCGTGACATCACAGATGTCACGAGAAGGCCTTTTCTCAGGCTAGGATGAACCGATTTCAATTTTTTTCGCACATTTATACTACATAGGATCTCAGAATTCAATACACCTTCATATTCAAACCGGTGAAGTAGGCCTTTAAGCCACACTTCAGGAGTGAAGGTTTGTACTAAATATGTTGTATTTTTGGTATTTTAATTATAAGAATTAGCTGCTGCATACTCAAAATAGTAATAATAATGCTATGTATTTTTCTTTTGTTATATTGTTTGGATTTCATAAATATATACAACTCTGTTACAGGTGTCCAGGCTACTGTGTCCTGCAGAGACTTTGGGGTTGGCACACCCACTGTAACATCCTTACACTTGTCCTCCACACCAATAAAGAGACCTTCAAAGAGACCTCGCCTGGACCTGGAGGAGGAAGACCCACTTGAGGGCAGCTCTTTCCTCGCGCCTTCACAGGAGCTGGACGACACATATAACCCTGCAGACTCCTCCACAGCCATGACAGAGGCCATGGACACGACGTGAGTTACTCAAATATCCCTACTTGTGTGTGTGTGTAACTGATCACTTGTATGTGATCAGTTGCCATTTTACGGCAGACAGTTATGGAGTCTCAATAAATTGTACTGCATGTTTCAAAAAATATTACCAAAGTAGTTCACAGCATTTCTATCGTTGAAGATGTGCTAAATGAGAGATGAAGCCCTAACAGCATATTACTTGTTGCTCTGTTTGTATTTTTACAGAGCTGAAGAATCATGTCCCACCCATCAGATTCAAAAATATATAGTGTATGAGACGTGCATTATGGAGCTGTTTGAAGTGTGTCCTGTGTGCGAGCGGGCATGCGACGTGAAGACACAAAGGATTGGGACCTTTCTATCGGTGGACCAGCTGTGCCCCAAATGTCAGTTCTCCAGACATTGGAAAAGTCAACCTGTCCTCGGAAGTACTCCAGCTGGGAACATACACCTTTCTGCGGCAGTGTATGTTAGTGGAGCATCTTTTTTCACACTAGAAAAGGTAAATGAGAAGTAACAATAGGCCTAGGGTATCAAGTTCAGAGGAAATTACACAAAATGCTATACAACTACTATGCTATCAACTATTTAAAAATCTGTATTTTTTTAATCTACCATCAGATCTTCAAGGCAATGAAACTGCAGCTTTTCCAGTATGACACCTTTCGACGGCATGCCAGGATGTACATCGAGCCAGCAGTAGTACACATGTGGAAAACGACACAGGACGTGATGCTGCACCAGCTCAGTCAAGAGGAAAAAGCTATAGTCGGTGGTGACATGAGGGCAGATTCTCCAGGTATTTTACAGAAATAGCATTTTTTACTTTTAGTACTCATAGAATGACAAAATACCACACACCACAGTGAAAGAAAATGTAATGACCTAAAGTGAAAAATATTTTTTTTGTTAATCACAGGGCACTGTGCAAAGTTCGGGAGCTACACCATGATGGACCTCAAGACCAACACAGTTGTTGATATCCAGTTGGTTCAGGTCAGTGTTGAAAATGAAATTGTAACAATTTTTTAAATTTCAATTCATACATTTGTCCATGTTATATTTGTTTTGTAATTTGTATGTTCATTTGAATTTTTCGCACAGAGCAATGAGGTTGGTGGAAGTTACCACATGTAAAAGGAAGGTCTGAAGAGGAGCTTGGCATTGTTGGAGGCAAGTGGTGTGGTTCTGGATTGCATTGTAACGGATCGCCATCCACAAATCCAGAAGTTTCTGAGGGAAAGCAACATCACCCAGTTCTATGATGTATGGCACATGGAGAAAGGTATATTTCCTTATCTACTTACATGTGCAAACACTAAGGGAAAGTACACAAAATAATATGAATCAATCAATGGGTGATCATTACAGAAAGAGCATCCTACCGATGGCCTATCCACACACATAGCAACTGTTACTAGTGCTAGTACTGTTTTAGTGGCAGTGTCATTTTTAATTGTATGTTTATAAAAGATTAACATACTGACTTTTAAGTTCTGCACTACTTACAACAGCTAAGTTTGTCTTTCTATGGATTAACTTTAATTGAAAATAAATTTACGTAATCTAAATTACAGGCATTTCAAAGAAACTGGACCAGATAGCCAAACTGAGGGACTGTGAAAAGCTGAAGAAGTGGATCCCGTCCATCAGAAACCACCTTTACTGGACTGCAGCGACTTCAACCACCGGACCAGAGAGTGGCTAAATGGACCTCCGTCCTGAACCATGTTCAGGACATTGATACGCATGAGGATCCCATTTTTCCAGTGTGCCTTCATCCACTCCGCCAAACCAGGGACCAGAGTAAATGGCTGGCAGCAGGTGTGTTAATCATATACACAGGAACTTTACCAAATTTGTTTTTAAAATCTGTGATCAAAATTGTTTATAAGACACACATCACACATCCTGTTTTATAGATTTGGAGCAAATACTATTATTACTAAGTACTATGTTACGATGTAAAATACAAATGTTTTTTTTTATCTTTAGGAACTCCTGCATTTTACAAGATGGAGAAAGTGACTACCAACAAGAGGATCATGAAGGATGTTGCGAAACTAAGTCCCCACCACCAGACGTCATCTTTGGAGGCTTTTCACAGCGTCATCCTTCGATATGCTCCAAAAAATGTTGTGTTCCCATTTCTTGGAATGCTGTGCAGGTAAATGGTAACTTATAACGTGAGAACATGTGTTTTTTCTCTGTGATTACTTCCCTTATTCATTTTTCACTTTACTGTATTTGAAGACTATTCCTGGCTGGCCTGTACTTCAATGAGAACGCTAACAGACAACAAGCCAGAACTGCTGCTGGAGACCCTCTCTTCAAGATGTCCTTTCCAAAGGCCAGGAAGGTTATGTACATGTTATATTTACTATTACACTTGTGTTTACACTGATATTAAATAGATACAACAATAAATAAACCTGAGAAATAAACACTGTTATAAGTAACATCATATGCGGAAAAAAATCAAATATATACATAATAATATAAAAACGTTTATGTTAATTATTGCACAGGGTTTGTGGATGACTTGATGGACCTCATCTTTGAGAAAGTCTTCGTGGATCCAACACCGTACATGGAAGACCTTCTGAAGATCCCCATCCCAGCTGACCTGTCTTCACAGTATGAACGGCCGGACAAGGAGGACGTCATCGCAGGCTATGTGTCCCGGTTCAATCAAGAGGCAGTCTGAACCCGACATATGTCCCCTCGGCGTCAGGAAACTCCTGTCGAATCCGAAGCACCACACAGGCTGGAATGACGACTCTTATCCTCCGTCCAAGGAATCCCCAGCACCAGCTCACAAAACATCGATAGGCTAGATATCTATAACGACTGGAAAAGTTGGAAAACATTTATATTCTGATAGTGAATGTAATTTTCTTTTATATTATTTACATATATTATATATTACACTGCAAAGCCACACTTTTGTTTATAATAAATGCTTTACAGTGTCTGTAAAAGGTCTCGTGTGAATTAATCTTCAATAATAACATTCTCCAATTATAGGAAGGCGTATACGTATTACATATATAATTTTGTGTGTTGTGAACATTAAATCAAATTCCCACTAAAAAAATGTGAGGCAAGACCATAAAATCAGAGATTTATTTTCATAAACAGCATTTACTATTATTACAGATTATAGTTATGATACTGATCAAAATATAAACAAGTACTTACTTCTCTATTCCCCTTAGTCGTAATGGTCCATAGTCTGCTCAGTATATGTTGAAAGCATTCTGTAAAGAGTACTCATTCAAGCAAACCGGGTCCAAGCCGGGAAGGTCTGTCATGCAGGCAACATTTACCTGTAGCTGCTGCATCCGTCTCATAACCTAGGATGAATAACATACGGTAAGTGTCATTGAATGTGACAAATGTAAGCTGCAATTAGACAAATAAGCTAACATAAATATTACCTTTGGTGTCTCCTTACAGCACACATTTTCAATTTCTGTGGGCATCAGTTCGCAATTTCCACATGTGCACCTACACAAAAAATAATATTTATTTTGAATTTATATTGAAGTTAAAAATGAATACAGGTGGATGAGCAGTAAGGTTTTTAAAATGTTAAAACGCATCATGTTTGAACTTTGCAGCAGACTTGATGCACCTTGTGGAGCTACAAAACACTGCAGACAGCCCAAATTTCAATAGGAAAATATAAATGAAAGACAATGACACTGACTTGAGAAAATTCTGAATGTGTCAATATGTATTTAAATATATGCGCAATAATATATTATTTTAAAAAGGCTAAATAAAGGAAGCCGTTTTGAATGGCTTCTTCAAAATATTGCATTACATAGGCTACCATTATAGGTGAAGCATTGACTTGTCGCTACTCCCCACATACAAATGATGTACTAACTGCTAAACTAATTGCTTGTTGAAGAACATTTCTAACAATATAAATAACACAGAGAAAGTACTGGTGGCCAGTGTGTCGGTATTATAGCTTAGCCTATATGTAGGCAGCTTATTATCTTCAGGTAAACCACAATACCAACACACACACCGGCTGAACCCCCCTCCCCCCCGCCCAACATAAACACTAATTTACCATTCAGAAACGTCCTGCAGCATTCTCAAAGTCTGAACTTGGGCAGGAGCTTCTTGTTGTTCTGGGTCCGACTCCGGGTAAAACTGTTCAAAGTGCGGCTGAGTTCCTGCGATACTAGCACTAGTAGCCATGCTTCTTCTCGTAGGGTAATGTTTCTATGGTAACACAGGCGAGGCAAAGACGGTGGGCGAGGCCAATGGCTTCGTTTCCAGAAAGGGGCGGGGGGAGCTCATAGATCGTATATTTATGAGGGGAGCTGCCACACTGTTTCAAAAATAGGTCATCCTGAGATTAGATGAGACTCAGGGTATAGAGGCATGCTACAATAACTGATCTGAAAAAAAATTTCAGCTAACAACTAAAAAAAAACGTATTAGGGACTACTTAGACCATATAAAATTGACAGAAAATAGCATAATATGTGAGCTTTAAGAATATTATTTGAGGGGTTAACTGGTAAATTAAACTTTTGCCGTGGTCGGTCGGCAAAACAGAACATTCTTCTTTATTGCTAATGAAAGATTTGAGAGCCATCTTTCAAAACGTTAAGTGTCGAGGCCAAAGCCGTCTCAAACTGAAACAACATATCCGCAGCCATCTTTGTTGTTTTCATGCCCAGCACTGTCGTCATCCGGTCACGTCTGCCCCAGAGCACCATACATAGGGCTCTGGCCCGCCCATATCAGATAGAACGATTTGATTGGCAACATAGTTAATGAGCTTCAATGGATCGTGCCGAGACCAACTGGCTGAGCAAATTTAATTTGCCAGCGGCAGGTCTGGATATTCAGGCTACATGTTTACCTTTCAAATGATATAATAAATAACTAATACATATGGTGGTGTTGTGAAATGATTCCGATAATAGGGGAATGACAATGAGGCTATAGATGTTCCTTTACATTTTCTATGTACTATGCTTTACATGACCATTAAAGAAAAACTTACTGTGGGTAGTCTGTGATGATTTTGTGTTTTACCAATTTACGCACATTTAGTTTAGAATTTACATATTCATTCAAACATTTCTGAAAAAAAAATTAATACAAAAAAGTATTGTTTTAATGTCAGTTATCGACTTGCAAAGTGTCATGATAATATCTATAAGTTAAAAAAATTACCCTATTCACGATGTGACGATTTTGTGTTTTACCAATTTACGCATATTTAAATGGTATAATGGTAAATGGACTTGACTTATATAGCGCCTTCTAGCCGATTGTCTCAGCCCCAAAGCGCTTTACATATCTTACCACATTCACCCATTCATACACACACTCATACACCGATGGCAGTAGCTGCCATGCAAGGCGCTCTCTGAACCTTCGGGAGCAATTTGGGGTTCAGTGTCTTGCTCAGGGACACTTCGACATGTGGCGGAGAGACGGGGGATCGAACCTCCGACCCTGCACTCCAGAGGCGATCTCCCTACCCACTCCGCCACTGCCGGCTTATTTAGTTAGATATTGCCGAATTTGCATATTCATTCAAACATTTCTCCAAAAATTGTAATACATAAAAGTATTGTTTTAATGTCAGTAATCAACTTGCAAAGTTTCATGATGATATCTATAAATTAAAATTATAAGCCTAATCTTATTTGCCAAGCCTATAGATGACATTTTTGTCATGATCCTGCCTGGACATCTTTGCCTCTGTTTTGTTTTTTGCCCTGTGCCCGTGTGCTTGTCTGCTTGTAGGTCCGTGGGAGTCAGGTGAAGCACTCACAGCTGCCAGCAATCACCAATCAACCACTCTTCATATACCCGGCCCGACCTCCCAGACACTGCCAGATTGTAGTCCCAGTTCACGCAGTCTGTTGCTCTGGCTCTACCTACCTGTTTGCAGCTCCGGTTGCATTTTTGCCTCGTGCTCATTCCTGTTTTTTCTGCCACAGCTCTCCCGGCCTGACTCCCTCCACCGGCTCCAACCTGCACCAGCGAGCACTTCCTCCCTGACTCCTCTGCCCGCCTGCTCTGGTCTGCTCTCGCTCAAGCCCCTGGACATTCTCCGTTGCTCTCCCCCTGGACCCCCCCACCCCCCAAGACAGTTGGATTTTCTCTGGATCCCGGCCCAAACCCCCAGCTGATTCTTGTTAAATAAACCTTCTTAAACTGGTACTGTCTCCGCGCTTGTGTCCTCCCTGTCCAGCCGTAACAATTTTAATCATAAAAGTTTATAGGAAACAATATCTCTGGGTTCAAGAAATGTCCACTAGAATAAAGCGATATCGTCATCATTGCATGCTAGTTGCAGAAGAGCGGCTAAAGAGCAGCCATGATCTTTGCTAGCTCCAGCCATCACAGCACTTTTCTGACTTAAGGCTCATTTATGCTCCAATTCCGTGCGTAAAAAGAGATGTACGTTTACAACGTTATATCCGTCACTGCCCTCATACTTCCATGCGTCCTTTATGTTGGAATGGACATTAATCAAATCAACCATTAGTGGGCAGCAGCGCCGAGTAAAAAGTTACTCAAATAGGAAGAAGAAGAGTCAAACAGTGAATTAACTGGATTAAATATTTTATAATAGATCCATGGAAGAAACAGTTTTAGCGATATAGGCCTACTACCGTAGCGATGGAAGAGGCTAAACTAGAGGCTGTATTATAGACAGCGGGGGTCTGTGAGGAGGACATTAATCACGACATGTCAACAAACTAGTCTCGCACGGACCTCCGGCACTTCTCTATTGCTGCCGTCAAACTGCCGTCTAGCTGACATTCTTCCCCGTTCGATCCACTCTCATGCTGCTCTGTTGTAGTTGTATGTCCCTGTGCCCCGGCCGTGTAACTACAACATAGATAGATAAATGTGTATGTAATGTCGTACCAACTCACAAAAACCTCTCCTCAAAAGTTAAAACATTTTCTAAAGTATTATGTCTTTCGTTCATGTTTGTAAACAAATGTACAGTAAGTGAAAGTGAACTGTTGGCGATGCGCCCCCCGTGATCTTCGGTAGTAATGATCCGTTCTGTCCGTTTGGTACGCATCCGCAAGCTTGCAGGATACGTGCAGAAATACGGACGTAATGTACGCAGAGTACAGACAGAAGGCTCCATCCGTATCCGTATGCGTATGTAACGTAGAGCATAAATTAGCCTTTAAAGCGAGGGAATTTCAGAGTTGTTTGAAAACTTTTGTGCAATAAAAAAAATTTACTTTTGAGATTTTAGCTTACTTTGTGTACAACTTTGACTGTTGAATTAGGATTATTTATGGCCTTTTTCATTCAGATATCAGAGCCTGCAAAAAGTTTGACTGCTCCCTCCACCATCTTACCGGAACCCCCCAGACTTTTGATGATGGGACATTGCATACTGTGTTTGCTCTTTCTTAGAAATATGTGCTGCCAAACAATAATCAAAGAACTTATTTTTTTAAATGATACATCGATATTACCCAGTAAACTCTTATTTACAAATATATTCCTGATATTTATCACAACTATAGCTTGTTTAACAACATGGTAGAAAAAAAGAACACCTACATTTTCAATGTGTTCATGTGACTATCTTTTGGACTGATTTTCAGTTGGATCTCCATAAGCATTTTGGCAATGATATTTTACTCAAAGAAAACTGACTGGTGGTCTACCGGCATGCATCTCATTCATGTCTTAAACTCCTAGACTCTGTTTTTCACTCTGCTTTAAGGTTCATCACAGGAGATGCTTATGACACACACCATTGTCTTTTATATGAGAAGATTGGGTGGCCCTCCCTTAAAGAGAGACGTGATGCACATTGGCATGTTTTTATTTACAAAGCCTTGACTGGGAAGCTTCCTCGTTATTTAACAGAAATGCTGCTTGTTTCAGATGGGCTTTATCAGACCCGCTCCACTGACATGCTTATGCTTTATGTCCCACAAGCCCGGTCTGAGCTGGGAAAGACAGCTTTTAGCTTCAGTGCACCTGACTCCTGGAACAACTTACAGCTAAAAATTAAACTAAATACATTCATATCCTTTGGCCAATTTAAACAGACTATCTTGGATCTGCCAAACTCTACTTGTAACTGTTTTAATTAGACTATATTGTACTTTATGCCTTTTAATTGCTGCCACTCTTCCCCACTCTGTAAATGTTTCAATAGCCCCTTTTACACAGAGATTGCGGCATATTGACGGAACAACATCACTCCAATATGCCGGCTTTGCTTGCTTCTGTGTTATTTACACAGAACCAAGCAACGCCGGCCTGCTGGCGCATCAGTAGTCCCTTTTACACAGCGCTCCGGAATGAAAGAGGTGCTTGTAAACAGCGTCAGGTGTGACGTAAACATTTAGCGCCGCGCCGGTCAGCTGCTTTACAACAACAACAATGGCCGGTGAATTGAGAGCAGAAGTGCTGGAGCTTGCAGTAAGAGGGCCGTATTTTACTGTCCCCACGATGTGCCAGTTGATCTCGCTACGCGCTGAGTCCAACATCACTGGGACAGTTAACCAAACTGACTAAATCAATCCGACCGCTTCACCTCTGTGTGTGTGTGTGTGTGTGACAGGTTGGTTGTGAGCGAGTCTCTTTGTGAGGGCAGCGATCTGCCAATCAGACATACACATACACACAGTGTGTGAAGTCACGTTACTGTAGACAGAAATAAAGTGTGGATATACGCTCAGACTTAGGATAATAATAGCGGCGGCGGAATGTGTTAGCAAAACAGTAGCTCTGTGGCTAACAGCTGAGCCGGAGCCTTAGTCAGCTGAAGCAGACAGTCTAGCGGGGCGAGCAGACTATTCCCCCGTTACTAGGTCGACCTTCAAGCTGAACAAGAGCCCTCCGCTGCGCGTCGGGCTCCTGCTTCAGCTTGTCGGTCTTTATTTCTAGCAAGTGACCCGTTCGCTATACTTTATCCCTTACTTAGCCTAGCCTAGCTTTCCATTGTACAACTTCTCCTGGGCAGAAATAGACTCATACACTCTGCAAAATGAAGCGCGGGGGTTTGGATTGAGCAACGGACCTTATGATCAACTAGATTATACACCGTTCCTTTTATTTGGTGATTTTTACGGGACATCAGGCCGCCGTGGTTAATGTTAAACACACGTTCTTCAACTGCTAACATGGTCGCATGTTTAGAACGTAGACTATGGAACGTCAAACGCCCCCCTGTTCCGCAACAACAAGCTGGAGCATTTAAACAGAGAGGCGGAACTGATCGTGTCGGGAATCTTACTACCCCCCGAGGTAGTAAAATTCCCGGAACGATCACTCGCACCTTTCTTCCCTCGTTCCGCAACTGTCGCATTTACACAGCTGGGGGGAGGGCCGAAAGGCCGGCATATTCCCGGCTTTCACTGGCTGTGTAAAAGGGGCTAATCGTTTTGTTTTCTCTTCTCTTCACATGTTGTGTATTTGATGTATTTGCATTGAATATTTTGTTTGTATTGTTGTTTTGAATTTGTTTTGACTCGACGTCATTGAAAATGAGGGTCACCCCTCAATTGGTCTCTCGAGGATAAATAAAAGTTAAATGAAATTAAATGAAAATTTTATACTTAGGCCTACAATTAGCCTAAATATTTAAAGAGATTGCCCTCATGTAGCACTTTAAAAAATCTGATCTAGATACATATTTTAAAACAGTATCAAACTTTAAAACACTTAATAAAAAAGTAACCAAAACTCAACAGTCATTGTGATTATTGTATGCTCAGGATCTCCAACCAAACTGGAACAAATTGGTCCCTGATTTAGACCAGATAAGAGCCAACCAACTATGTGTGAAAATTCCCTTAGTCAATATTTTGATAGTAAAAGTTTCTTTCTCATAATTTTGAGAAAGTTTCTGTAACTTTTACTGGATATATCATGTTGACAAATGGGCTTCCAAAATGTCTTGTCACAATGGGAATGAACTCACTCTGCAAACTTGGGTCCTGAAATGCACCAGGAAGACACTTTGGAAAATTGGAAATAATTAAAAATATAGAAAAACGTATAATTAATTTGTGTTGGTTTCTTTGTCAATACATTTTTTTGTTTTGTAATGTAAAAGGAAAACAACCATTAGTTTTCAATTCAGGAAGCAAAGGCCGAGAGACTAAACATTCATTTATCAATTTCCCTTATTGAGTAGAATAATAGAATGATAGATGAAGAGCAATGGACAAAAACTAAGAGCAATAAACCTAAACATTTCCAGGTCTTTTTTTTTGTCTTAATGAAAACAATTTGTGATTTAAAGAACACTTTCTCTCTAGAGGTAAAGCATTGGACAATCTTCTGGGAGAGGTGATTCCAGTTTTCTCATACAAGATCCTGATTTCTGTTTTTTTTCTTCTTCTTTTTCCCATGGTGGCAGCAATAGGCCTATGCTGCCGTAGGCTATTATATTACAAAACAAACCCAACAAAACATAGGCCTATTGAAAATCCTCATTAGAAGGAAACCATTTAATAAATAAATCAGCCTAGCGTGGTACCCTTATTGTGAAAAGGTGCGACCGGAAGCAGCGGTTTGACAGTGGTACTTGGAAGCAGCTTTCAGGCTCCATTCCCTCATCATCAGTGAGCAGTGTCGTATACTCAGCAATCAGCATGGCATCACAAGAGCTGGCGGAGAAGCTGCAGTCCCGGCAGGCCGCTACGCAGGAGGCTGAGCCGAGGCCCGGGCCCGAACACAGCCCGGTCCATGCAGAGTACATGGCCGAGCCAGCCTCCGAGCTGACCGCCAAACTCACCCACAGGCTGGACATCGCCCAGGGCACCGCGGCTCCGCGACCCACACGCGTATTCAACCCATACACGGAGTTCAAGGAGTTCTCCCGCAAACAGATTAAGGACATGGAGACGATGTTCAAACGGTAAGGCTGAGGCAACGTTTATTGTGTTCGCCCATTAACACGTGTAACAGCGGCACGACATATTCCCTACATGTAGTCGTGCGGAATAGGAGTGATGAACATGAAGGGCTCGAAGCTCATGATGAGATTAAGCTGCTGACGTGAAGCCTCCGAGGGAACAGTCACTCTGATACACCGCTCACTGCAGTTCTTCACTATCAGGCTTTTTGGGAATTTGTATTTGTATGTGTTGGCTATCCTACATTTTGTCCAATCCAGTGTTGTGTCGTGATCAGAGGACGGACCGGTGCTGGGTCAATATCCCTGTAGGGAGCCTTTTGGTGTCCCATGCACAAACTAGTGAATTACTGTCTTAATTTAACTTAAAAATAATATGAAAGAGGTTTGTTGTACTGGACAATGGTTTTCTATCCTTGACAAAACATTATTTGGCTCTTCAGATACATATTTTAGATTTTATTCAGTTTTGTAAAAGAGGATATGTGCTATTTTCCCTTGTAGCCTACCTCGCAGTGAACATTAATTTACAATTCAAGTAAAATGTGGTCTAATCATACAAATTATATATTTTTTTTCATACTAATATTCAACTAAGGTGTATTTGACGACGCTGAAGTTGGCAGCTGATTCGCAGCAGCCGATTCGGCAGTTAAGGAAAAGTTAAGGGATTCTTAAGGAGCGGCGAAGTGACTGATTCTCCGTTGTTTAACCTCCTAAATCGCCGCAATAAAGCCACATTAATTAGTCTAGATTATCTAAGAGAGTCTAACCATTCTTTAAAAACTGTTTAAAATTGATTTAACCTTTATTAAGTTTGTTTAAAAGAAAGAGAGGGGAGATTTCACTGCTTTTTTGCATCTGGACCACATTAAAACTGGTCCTGATTGAAAACCACTGCACCTAGACTCTTCAAATCTGGACTAGAATATCACAGAGAGGCTATACATTATGGAAAACATAGTTTCTGATTTGTGAAACTTTTTTCCTATTTGTGAAAATGCAAAAAAGTTACATTTCAATTATTTTTTGGGTCCAGACCGCATTAGAACTGGTCCTGATTGAAAACCACTGCATCTAGACTCTTCAAATCTGGACTAGAATATCACAGAGAGGCCATACATTATGGAACACATAGTTTCTGATTTGTGAAACTTTTACCCTATCTGTGAAAATGCAATAAAGGCACATGTCAACGCTTTTTTGGGGTCTAGACCACATTAGAACTGGTCCTGATTGAAAACCACTGCACGTAGACTCTTCAAATCTGGACTAGAATATCATAGTGAGGCTATACATTATAGAAAACATAGTTTCTTATTTGTGAAACTTTTTTTCTATTTGTGAAAATGAAATAAAGGCACATGTCAACGCTTTTTTTGCATCTGGACCACATTAGAACTGGTCCTGATTGAAAACCACTGCACATAGACTCTTCAAATCTGGACTAGAATACCAGAGAGAGGCTATACATTATGGAAAACATAGTTTCTGATTTGTGAAACTTTTTTCCTATTCGTGAAAATGCAATAAAGATACATTTCAAGGTTTTTTTTGGGTCCAGACCGTATTAGAACTGGTCCTGATGGAAAACAACTGCACCTAGACTCTTCAAATCTGGACTAGAATATCACAGAGAGGCTATAGATTATGGAAAACATAGTTTCTGATTTGTGAAACTTTTTTCCTATTTGTGAAAATGCAATAAAGTTACATTTCAAGTTTTTTTTTGGGTCCAGACCGCATTAGAACTGGTCCTGATTGAAAACCACTGCATCTAGACTCTTCAAATCTGGACTAGAATATCACAGTGAGGCTATAGATTATGGAACACATAGTTTCTGATTTGTGAAACTTTTTTCCTATTTGTGAAAATGCAATAAAGTTACATTTCAAGTTTTTTTGGGGGTCCAGACCGCATTAGAACTGGTCCTGATTGAAAACCACTGCATCTAGACTCTTCAAATCTGGACTAGAATATCACAGTGAGGCTATAGATTATGGAACACATAGTTTCTGATTTGTGAAACTTTTTTCCTATTTGTGAAAATGCAATAAAGTTACATTTCAAGTTTTTTTGGGGGTCCAGACCGCATTAGAACTGGTCCTGATTGAAAACCACTGCACGTAGACTCTTCAAATCTGGACTAGAATATCACAGAGAGGCTATACATTATGGAAAACATAGTTTCTGATTTGTGAAACTTTTTTCCTATTTGTGAAAATGCAATAAAGTTACATTTCAAGTTTTTTTTGGGGTCCAGACCGCATTAGAACTGGTCCTGATTGAAAA
Source organism: Ammodytes marinus (assembly GCF_949987685.1). Taxonomy (NCBI): domain Eukaryota; kingdom Metazoa; phylum Chordata; class Actinopteri; order Uranoscopiformes; family Ammodytidae; genus Ammodytes; species Ammodytes marinus. The sequence continues at coordinate 843,516 of NC_137232.1, forward strand.
CCACTGCATCTAGACTCTTCAAATCTGGACTAGAATATCACAGTGAGGCTATAAATTATAGAAAACATAGTTTCTGATTTGTGAAACTTTTATTCTATTTGTGAAAATGCAAAGAATACACATTTTAATGGTTTTTAGGGGTCTAGACCGCATTAGAACTGGTCCTGATTGAAAACCATTGCATCTAGACTCTTCAAATCTGTACTAGAATATCACAGTGAGGCTATACATTATAGAAAACATAGTTTCTGATTTGCGAAACTTTTTTTCTATTTGTGAAAATGAAATAAAGGCACATGTCAACGCTTTTTTTGCATCTGGACCACATTAGAACTGGTCCTGAATGAAAACCACTGCACCTAGACTCTTCAAATCTGGACTAGAATATCACAGAGAGGCTATACATTATAGAAAACATAGTTTCTGATTTGTGAAACTTTTTTTCTATTTGTGAAAATGAAATAAAGTTACATTTCAAGTTTTTTTTTGGGTCCAGACCGCATTAGAACTGGTCCTGATTGAAAACCACTGCATCTAGACTCTTCAAATCTGGACTAGAATATCACAGAGAGGCTATAGATTATGGAAAACATAATTTTTGATTTGTGAAACTTTTCTTCTATTTGTGAAAATGCAATAAAGGCACAGGTCAAGGCTTTTTGGGGGTCCAGACCGCATTAGAACTGGTCTTGATTGAAAACCACTGCATCTAAACTCTTCAAATCTGGACTAGAATATCACAGAGAGGCTATACATTATAGAAAACATAGTTTCTGATTTGTGAAACTTTTTTTCTATTTGTGAAAATGCAAAGTATGCACATTTGAATGGTTTTTAGTGGTCTAGTCCACATTAGAACTGGTCCTGATTGAAAACCACTGCACCTAGACTCTTTAAATCTTGACTAGAATATCACAGAGAGGCTATACATTATGGAACACATAGTTTCTGATTTGTGAAACTTTTACCCTATCTGTGAAAATGCAATAAAGGCACATGTCAACGCTTTTTTGGGGTCTAGACCGCATTAGAACTGGTCCTGATTGAAAACAACTGCACCTAGACTCTTCAAATCTGGACTAGAATATCATAGTGAGGCTATAGATTATGGAAAACATAGTTTCTGATTTGTGAACATTTTTTTCTATTTGTGAAAATGAAATAAAGGCACGTGTCAACACTTTTTTTTGCATCTGGACCACATTAGAACTGGTCCTGATTGAAAACCACTGCACCTAGACTCTTCAAATCTGGACTAGAATATCACAGAGAGGCTATACATTATGGAAAACATAGTTTCTGATTTGTGAAACTTTTTTCCTATTTGTGAAAATGCAATAAAGATACATTTCAAGGTTTTTTTTGGGTCCAGACCGCATTAGAACTGGTCCTGATTGAAAACCACTGCACGTAAACTCTTCAAATCTGGACTAGAATATCACAGAGAGGCTATACATTATGGAAAACATAGTTTCTGATTTGTGAAACTTTTTTCCTATTTGTGAAAATGCAATAAAGTTACATTTCAAGTTTTTTTTTGGGTCCAGACCGCATTAGAACTGGTCCTGATTGAAAACAACCGCATCTAGACTCTTCAAATCTGGACTAGATTATCATAGTGAGGCTAAAGATTATGGACAGCATAGTTTTCGATTTGTGAAACTTTTCTTCTATTTGTGAAAATGCAATAAAGGCACATGTCAACGCTTTTTTGGGGTCTAGACCGCATTAGAACTGGTCTTGATTGAAAACCACTGCAACTAGACTCTTCAAATCTGGACTAGAATATCACAGTGAGGCTATAGATTATAGAAAACATAGTTTCTGATTTGTGAAACTTTTATTCAATTTGTGAAAATTAATTAAAGGCACATGTCAACGCTTTTTTGGGGTCTAGACCGCATTAGAACTGGTCCTGATTGAAGACCACTGCACCTAGACTCTTCAAATCGTGACTAGAATATCACAGAGAGGCTATACATTATGGAAAACATAGTTTCTGATTTGTGAAACTTTTTTTCTATTTGTGAAAATGCAAAGAATGCACATTTTAATGGTGTTTAGTGGTCTAGGCCGCATTAGAACTGGTCCTGATTGAAAACCACTGCACCTACACTCTTCAAATCTGGACTAGAATATCACAGAGAGGCTATACATTATAGAAAACATAGTTTCTGATTTGTGAAACTTTTTTTCTATTTGTGAAAATGAAATAAATGCACATGTCAACGCTTTTTTTGGGTCCAGACCGCATTAGAACTGGTCTTGATTGAAAACCACTGCACCTAGACTCTTCAAATCTGGACTAGAATATCACAGAGAGGCTATAGATTATGGAAAACATAGTTTCTGATTTGTGAAACTTTTTTCCTATTTGTGAAAATGCAATAAAGTTACATTTCAAGTTTTTTTTTGGGTCCAGACCGCATTAGAACTGGTCCTGATTGAAAACCACTGCATCTAGACTCTTCAAATCTGGACTAGAATATCACAGTGAGGCTATAGATTATGGAACACATAGTTTCTGATTTGTGAAACTTTTTTCCTATTTGTGAAAATGCAATAAAGTTACATTTCAAGTTTTTTTGGGGGTCCAGACCGCATTAGAACTGGTCCTGATTGAAAACCACTGCATCTAGACTCTTCAAATCTGGACTAGAATATCACAGTGAGGCTATAGATTATGGAACACATAGTTTCTGATTTGTGAAACTTTTTTCCTATTTGTGAAAATGCAATAAAGTTACATTTCAAGTTTTTTTGGGGGTCCAGACCGCATTAGAACTGGTCCTGATTGAAAACCACTGCACGTAGACTCTTCAAATCTGGACTAGAATATCACAGAGAGGCTATACATTATGGAAAACATAGTTTCTGATTTGTGAAACTTTTTTCCTATTTGTGAAAATGCAATAAAGTTACATTTCAAGTTTTTTTTGGGGTCCAGACCGCATTAGAACTGGTCCTGATTGAAAACCACTGCATCTAGACTCTTCAAATCTGGACTAGAATATCACAGTGAGGCTATAAATTATAGAAAACATAGTTTCTGATTTGTGAAACTTTTATTCTATTTGTGAAAATGCAAAGAATACACATTTTAATGGTTTTTAGGGGTCTAGACCGCATTAGAACTGGTCCTGATTGAAAACCATTGCATCTAGACTCTTCAAATCTGTACTAGAATATCACAGTGAGGCTATACATTATAGAAAACATAGTTTCTGATTTGCGAAACTTTTTTTCTATTTGTGAAAATGAAATAAAGGCACATGTCAACGCTTTTTTTGCATCTGGACCACATTAGAACTGGTCCTGAATGAAAACCACTGCACCTAGACTCTTCAAATCTGGACTAGAATATCACAGAGAGGCTATACATTATAGAAAACATAGTTTCTGATTTGTGAAACTTTTTTTCTATTTGTGAAAATGAAATAAAGTTACATTTCAAGTTTTTTTTTGGGTCCAGACCGCATTAGAACTGGTCCTGATTGAAAACCACTGCATCTAGACTCTTCAAATCTGGACTAGAATATCACAGAGAGGCTATAGATTATGGAAAACATAATTTTTGATTTGTGAAACTTTTCTTCTATTTGTGAAAATGCAATAAAGGCACAGGTCAAGGCTTTTTGGGGGTCCAGACCGCATTAGAACTGGTCTTGATTGAAAACCACTGCATCTAAACTCTTCAAATCTGGACTAGAATATCACAGAGAGGCTATACATTATAGAAAACATAGTTTCTGATTTGTGAAACTTTTTTTCTATTTGTGAAAATGCAAAGTATGCACATTTGAATGGTTTTTAGTGGTCTAGTCCACATTAGAACTGGTCCTGATTGAAAACCACTGCACCTAGACTCTTTAAATCTTGACTAGAATATCACAGAGAGGCTATACATTATGGAACACATAGTTTCTGATTTGTGAAACTTTTACCCTATCTGTGAAAATGCAATAAAGGCACATGTCAACGCTTTTTTGGGGTCTAGACCGCATTAGAACTGGTCCTGATTGAAAACAACTGCACCTAGACTCTTCAAATCTGGACTAGAATATCATAGTGAGGCTATAGATTATGGAAAACATAGTTTCTGATTTGTGAACATTTTTTTCTATTTGTGAAAATGAAATAAAGGCACGTGTCAACACTTTTTTTTGCATCTGGACCACATTAGAACTGGTCCTGATTGAAAACCACTGCACCTAGACTCTTCAAATCTGGACTAGAATATCACAGAGAGGCTATACATTATGGAAAACATAGTTTCTGATTTGTGAAACTTTTTTCCTATTTGTGAAAATGCAATAAAGATACATTTCAAGGTTTTTTTTGGGTCCAGACCGCATTAGAACTGGTCCTGATTGAAAACCACTGCACGTAAACTCTTCAAATCTGGACTAGAATATCACAGAGAGGCTATACATTATGGAAAACATAGTTTCTGATTTGTGAAACTTTTTTCCTATTTGTGAAAATGCAATAAAGTTACATTTCAAGTTTTTTTTTGGGTCCAGACCGCATTAGAACTGGTCCTGATTGAAAACAACCGCATCTAGACTCTTCAAATCTGGACTAGATTATCATAGTGAGGCTAAAGATTATGGACAGCATAGTTTTCGATTTGTGAAACTTTTCTTCTATTTGTGAAAATGCAATAAAGGCACATGTCAACGCTTTTTTGGGGTCTAGACCGCATTAGAACTGGTCTTGATTGAAAACCACTGCAACTAGACTCTTCAAATCTGGACTAGAATATCACAGTGAGGCTATAGATTATAGAAAACATAGTTTCTGATTTGTGAAACTTTTATTCAATTTGTGAAAATTAATTAAAGGCACATGTCAACGCTTTTTTGGGGTCTAGACCGCATTAGAACTGGTCCTGATTGAAGACCACTGCACCTAGACTCTTCAAATCGTGACTAGAATATCACAGAGAGGCTATACATTATGGAAAACATAGTTTCTGATTTGTGAAACTTTTTTTCTATTTGTGAAAATGCAAAGAATGCACATTTTAATGGTGTTTAGTGGTCTAGGCCGCATTAGAACTGGTCCTGATTGAAAACCACTGCACCTACACTCTTCAAATCTGGACTAGAATATCACAGAGAGGCTATACATTATAGAAAACATAGTTTCTGATTTGTGAAACTTTTTTTCTATTTGTGAAAATGAAATAAATGCACATGTCAACGCTTTTTTTGGGTCCAGACCGCATTAGAACTGGTCTTGATTGAAAACCACTGCAACTAGACTCTTCAAATCTGGACTAGAATATCACAGAGAGGCTATACATTATGGAAAACATAGTTTCTGATTTGTGAAACTTTTTTCCTATTTGTGAAAATGCAATAAAGTTACATTTCAAGTTTTTTTTTTTGGGTCCAGACCGCATTAGAACTGGTCCTGATTGAAAAACACTGCATCTAGACTCTTCAAATCTGGACTGCATTATCACAGTGAGGCTATACATTTTGGAAAACATAGTTTCTGATTTGTGAAACTTTAACCCTATCTGTGAAAATTCAATGAAGGCACATGTCCATGCTTTTTTGGGGTCCAGACCGCATTAGAACTGGTCCTGATCGAAAACCACTACACCTAGACTCAACAAGAGAAAGAGCAGGCTTCAGCCTTCACAATCGACAGAGTCAAATCAGGAACTCTTCTTTTTTTTGACGTCAGCGAGACAGGCCGCCCTCAGGGCGTGCTTATCCCAGTTTCGTTTGGGGGCCAGAGTGACCTGGAGATTCAGCCTTGACTCTTTGGGTTATTGGCAGCCACGGTGCACATTGTGTCCATGGCCCTTCTGAACATGCGCCCAGTGCAGCGTTGCCTCCTGAGCCTGGGACTTTGTCCCCATAGAGATCTGCATGCCAGAGTGTTGGTTTCACGCAGACTGCACATAGCTCTCCGCTGGTGGGAGGAACCAGCCAATTTAGCACGGGGCAATGCACTGGGGCCGGTGTTGCGTCGCCAGGTGGTGTCCGCCGACGCCTCCCTGGTAGGCTGGGGAGCCGTACACAAGGGTCAAGGCATCAGTGGCCAATGGCAATGGAAAACCGCCATGTACTGGTAAGGACAGACAGAACAGCGGCAGCGGTATACATAAACAGGCAGGGGGGCCTGGGTTCCCCGCGCCTTTGCAGATTGGCTCAGATAATATGGGAGTGGGTGTATCCACGATTCAAGTCCTCAGGGCAATGCACGTGCCGGGTCAGGTGAACCTTGCGGCGGATCGGCTCTCCAGAGGGGAACCCCTCCCCGGGGAATGGAGACTGCATCCGGAGGTCGTGAGCAATATCTGGGAGTGCTTTGGTACAGCCACAGCCGATCTCTTCTCCTCAAGGGTGACAGCTCACTGTCCCCTCTTTTTCTCCATGAAAAGGGGCGATCCTCCCTTGGGCACGGATGCCATGGCACACCAGTGGCCACAGGGCCTCCTGTGTGCCTTCCCTCCCTTCACCCTCCTTCATACACTTCTACAGAGAGTTCAGGTGGAAGAGGTGAGCCTCATCCTGGTGGCCCCCAACTGGCCCCAGATGATTTGGTTCTCAGCGATTGCACCCCTGCTTCAGGGACACCCGTGAGAGCTCCCGGGTCGGCGGGACCTCCTGTCCCAGGTCCACGGGACTCTTTTTCCTCCTTTTCCCCAGGGTCTCCGGCTTTGGGCCTGGCCCCTGAGAGCGCCGGGTTTCTAGCTATGGGGTTGCCCCAGTCTGTGGTTAGCACTCTACAAGGAGCCCGGGCTCCATCAACGAGGGCGGCATACGCTTATCGTTGGGGAGTGTTTCAATCATGGTGCAATTCGAGACAGGTGGATCCCCTCGCCTGCACGGCCCATGACATTCTCCAGTTCCTCCAGGAAATGTTGGAGGTGGGCAAATCTCCCTCGACATTGAGGGGAATAGTGGCAGCCATAAAGGCAGCCCGTATTGGACCTCGGAAGCTGGCAGAAGGCTGTTGCGACCTTATTGCTCAGTTTCTTAGAGGTGCTCGTAGGGTTACTCCACATCGCAGAAGGCCAGCTGTCCCCCCATGGGATTTGGAGGTGGTGCTGTTGGTCTTGCAGAATGAGCCATTCGAGCCCCTGGATACAGCTAGGCTACAATGGCTTTCTCTCAAGACAGCGTTTTTTCTTGTAATTAATATGGGAGAGCTGCATGCTCTTTCAGTGCATGAGGACAGCTGCCGCTTCTTGCCAGGTGGTGCTGGGGTGGTGCTACGCCCGAACCCTGCATTCCACCCTCAAGTCTGTTCTGAGTCCCACGCCGGTCGATCTATTGAGCTGCACCCTTTCCACCCTCCTCGGGAAGGTGAAGCAGGGTGGAGTCACTACTGTGCCCAGTCAGGGCCCTAACAGTGTATCTGCATCGGACACGTGGCCATAGGACAACGGACCAGCTCTTTGTCTGTTACAAGCCCAACCGTCTTGGACAGCCAGTCTCCAAGACCAGGCTTGCCCACTGGGTTGTGGATGCTATCCAGCAGGCATATGAGAGGGCAGGCAAGCCGACCCCAGTAGGGGTGCGGGCGCACTCCACACGGGGCATTGCTACGTCATGGGCCCTATGGCAAGGGGCCCCTTTATCGGAGATTCGTACGGCGGCCTCTTGGTCGACCCTGTCGACTTTTATCCGGTTCTACTGCATGAATGTGGCAGCCAGCACCCCATTCTTGGAGCGAGTGCTGGGCTCAATGCAGCAGGACGGTGGGCGTTTGGGCTAGGCCATCTACCCATTCATGGCTGGCTTTAGCGTCTTGCAGGGCCAGCTTAGCCTTTGTAGCGTCTGGCGCCTTGGCGAGGAGTGTGTACATATGTATAATTGTAAATAGTTCCTTTATACTGGGCACATGGGTGAACACTGGTGGTGGTGACGTGTCATTCGAACTCAACTGCCTTTTTTTATTTAGGCTCCCGCAGGAGCAGCTGGGTCTGCTTGGTTTCCTCGCGGTGTGCCTTACAGAAGTCCCCGTACATATGGAATATGTAGGGTGGAGAGATAGTCTTGACACGATAGAGAACGGTTGGTTACGTTGTAACCCAGGTTCTCTGAGTGGAGAGACTATCTCTCCAGCCAAGATGCCGCTCAGAAACGCGTTCCAATCAAGGTTCAAACCGAAGAGGCCACACATGTGTGTAGCTTATATAGCCATGGCTGGCCAATCATGCGTGGCCGCCACAAGTGATGTGTCTTAAAGAGTACCCACGTCAACTGCCCCTGTGGGGGTCAGTCCCCGTACATATGGAATATGTAGGGTGGAGAGATAGTCTCTCCACTCAGAGAACCTGGGTTACAACGTAACCAACCGTTCTCTGCATGTCACTCCCCTCTCTGCCCAATTTCAACTCTGTCTCTACACTGTCAATAAAACATAAAAATGCCCAAAAAATATCTTTAAAAAATAGAACAAAAAAAACAAATATAAAGACATCAGCTTCAATCAGGACCAGTTCTAATGCAGTCTGGACCCCAAAAAAAACTTCAAATGTATCTTTATTGCATTTTCACGAATAGAAACAAAGTTTCACAAATCAGAAACTTTGTTTTCTATAATCTATAGCATCACTGTGATAATCTAGTCGAGATTTGAATAGTCTAGGTGCAGTGGTTTTCAATCAGGATCAGTTCTAATGCGGCCAAGACCACTAAAAACGATTAAAATGTGCATTCTTTGCCTTTTCACAAAAAGAAAAAAAGTTTCACAAATCAGAAACTATGTTTTCTATAATGTATAGCCTCTCTGTGATATTCTTGTCCAGATTTGAAGAGTCTAGATGCAGTGGTTTTCAATCAGGACCAGTTCTAATGTGGTCTGGACCCAAAAAAATAATTGAAATGTAACTTTTTTGCATTTTCACAAATAGAAAAAAAGTTTCACAAATCAGAAACTATGTTTTCCATAATGTATAGCCTCTCTGTGATATTCTAGTCCAGATTTGAAGAGTCTAGTTGCAGTGGTTTTCAATCAAGACCAGTTCTAATGCGGTCTAGACCCCAAAAAAGCGTTGACATGTGCCTTTATTGCATTTTCACAAATAGAAGAAAAGTTTCACAAATCAAAAACTATGTTTTCCATAATGTATAGCCTCACTATGATAATCTAGTCCAGATTTGAAGAGTCTAGATGCAGTGGTTTTCAATCAGGACCAGTTCTAATGTGGTCTGGACCCAAAAAAAAACTTGAAATGTAACTTTATTGCATTTTCACAAATAGGAAAAAAGTTTCACAAATCAGAAACTATGTTTTCCATAATTTATAGCCTCTCTGTGATATTCTAGTCCAGATTTGAAGAGTCTAGGTGCAGTGGTTTTCAATCAGGACCAGTTCTAATGCGGTCTGGACCCAAAAAAAACCTTGAAATGTATCTTTATTGCATTTTCACAAATAGGAAAAAAGTTTCACAAATCAGAAACTATGTTTTCCATAATCTATAGCCTCTCTGTGATATTCTAGTCCAGATTTGAAGAGTCTACGTGCAGTGGTTTTCAATCAGGACCAGTTCTAATGCGGTCTGGACCCAAAAAAAACCTTGAAATGTATCTTTATTGCATTTTCTCAAATAGGAAAAAAGTTTCACAAATCAGAAACTATGTGTTCCATAATGTATAGCCTCTCTGTGATATTCTAGTCCAGATTTGAAGAGTCTAGATGCAGTGGTTTTCAATCAGGACCAGTTCTAATGCGGTCTGGACCCAAAAAAAAACTTGAAATGTAACTTTATTGCATTTTCACAAATAGGAAAAAAGTTTCACAAATCAGAAACTATGTTTTCTATAATGTATAGCCTCACTGTGATGTTCTAGTCCAGATTCGAAGAGTCTAGGTGCAGTGGTTTTCAATCAGGACCAGTTCTAATGCGGTCTGGACCCCAAAAAAGCGTTGACATGTGCCCTTATTTCATTTTCACAAATAGAAAAAAAGTTTCACAAATCAGAAACTATGTTTTCCATAATGTATAGCCTCTCTGTGATATACTAGTCCAGATTTGAAGAGTCTAGGTGCAGTGGTTTTCAATCAGGACCAGTTCTAATGTGGTCCAGATGCAAAAAAAGCGTTGACATGTGCCTTTATTTCATTTTCACAAATAGAAAAAAAGTTTCACAAATCAGAAACTATGTTTTACATAATCTATAGCCTCACTATGATAATCTAGTCCAGATTTGAAGAGTCTAGGTGCAGTGGTTTTCAATCAGGACCAGTTCTAATGCGGTCTGGACCCAAAAAAGCGTTGACATGTGCCTTTATTTCATTTTCACAAATAGAAAAAAAGTTTCACAAATCAGAAACTATGTTTTCTATAATGTATAGCCTCTCTGTGATATTCTAGTCCAGATTTGAAGAGTGTAGGTGCAGCGGTTTTCAATCAGGACCAGTTCTAATGCGGCCTAGACCACTAAACACCATTAAAATGTGCATTCTTTGCATTTTCACAAATAGAAAAAAAGTTTCACAAATCAGAAACTATGTTTTCCATAATGTATAGCCTCTCTGTGATATTCTAGTCACGATTTGAAGAGTCTAGGTGCAGTGGTCTTCAATCAGGACCAGTTCTAATGCGGTCTAGACCCCAAAAAAGCGTTGACATGTGCCTTTATTTCATTTTCACAAATAGAATAAAAGTTTCACAAATCAGAAACTATGTTTTCTATAATCTATAGCCTCACTGTGATATTCTAGTCCAGATTTGAAGAGTCTAGTTGCAGTGGTTTTCAATCAAGACCAGTTCTAATGCGGTCTAGACCCCAAAAAAGCGTTGACATGTGCCTTTATTGCATTTTCACAAATAGAAGAAAAGTTTCACAAATCAAAAACTATGTTTTCCATAATCTATAGCCTCACTATGATATTCTAGTCCAGATTTGAAGAGTCTAGATGCAGTGGTTTTCAATCAGGACCAGTTCTAATGCGGTCTGGACCAAAAAAAAAACTTGAAATGTAACTTTATTGCATTTTCACAAATAGGAAAAAAGTTTCACAAATCAGAAACTATGTTTTCCATAATGTATAGCCTCTCTGTGATATTCTAGTCCAGATTTGAAGAGTCTATGTGCAGTGGTTTTCAATCAGGACCAGTTCTATTGCGGTCTGGACCCAAAAAAAACCTTGAAATGTATCTTTATTGCATTTTCACAAATAGGAAAAAAGTTTCACAAATCAGAAACTATGTTTTCCATAATCTATAGCCTCACTATGATATTCTAGTCCAGATTTGAAGAGTCTAGGTGCAGTGGTTTTCAATCAGGACCAGTTCTAATGTGGTCTAGACCCCAAAAAAGCGTTGACATGTGCCTTTATTGCATTTTCACAGATAGGGTAAAAGTTTCACAAATCAGAAACTATGTGTTCCATAATGTATAGCCTCTCTGTGATATTCTAGTCCAGATTTGAAGAGTCTAGATGCAGTGGTTTTCAATCAGGACCAGTTCTAATGTGGTCTGGACCCAAAAAAATAATTGAAATGTAACTTTTTTGCATTTTCACAAATAGGAAAAAAGTTTCACAAATCAGAAACTACGTTTTCTATAATGTATAGCCTCTCTGTGATATTCTAGTCCAGATTTGAAGAGTCTAGGTGCAGTGGTTTTCAATCAGGACCAGTTCTAATGTGGTCCAGATGCAAAAAAAGCAGTGAAATCTCCCCTCTCTTTCTTTTAAACAAACTTAATAAAGGTTAAATCAATTTTAAACAGTTTTTAAAGAATGGTTAGACTCTCTTAGATAATCTAGACTAATTAATGTGGCTTTACCGCGGCGATTTAGGAGGTTAAACAACGGAGAATCAGTCACTTCGCCGCTCCTTAAGAATCCCTTAACTTTTCCTTAACTGCCGAATCGGCTGCTGCGAATCAGCTGCCAACTTCAGCGTCGTGTGTATTTGTAACTTGAACACACATTTCTCATTTTAATTTATTTAAAAAAAATAAGATGTTTGTTTGTGTCCCTTTAAAAATTGTCCACCCTGTCATGTTGGAGAATCCGTCCAATTAAGAAAAGGTCATCCACTCCAGGAACACCACAACACCAGTGATTAATGCATTTCATTGATGGGGAATGTAAAAGGCTGAGTTTAGTGTTTAGATTACTTTCCTACATACACATTGTCTTTCTAAAGGTTTGCTTACAGGTTTGTCCGAAGCTTCACATGTCCACCCTGTCGGCATGAAATACACCATAACTGTTGATAATTCAATAGTTTAAAAATGTGTATGCTTAACTATAGACATTTCTCTTCAACAACCATACCAGCCAGTTATACAATCTTAGTTAGTTGTTAGCTTACATGCAAATTTAAGATCAAAATGTCCACCCCGTCATGTCTTGCATTGGGTAAAGGGTGGACATTCCCATGACAGGGTGGACATTTCAATCATTTTAAATGGGAATTGTAAATGATGATACATGCAAGACAATTGTGTGGAGACAAACACAGATACAAGCTAGGTTATTATTCTATATTATTGCTAATTCCTGGTTGGATCTCACTGTATCATTGCCTTTATCATTTGGTCACATTGAATTATTGCAATTTGCACAAATTGCTCGCAGTGATGTGATTGTCCACCCTGTCATCTTGACATTTTTAGATTAAAAATCAGTCATACTGTAAAATATAATAATATTTAATCTAGTGTATAACAGCTAAGTGAGGGATGGGATAATGTGCACAAAAAAAACCTAACAAAATATCACATTTACTTTCCAAATCAAAGAAATCCATGTGCGACTTGTGTGTGTTTCTTTGAAAACGAAGGGATCACATACATTAAAAAAAAATATATATATATAATATGAAATCAAACAAAGTCCTTGTTTAGGAAAGGGACATCATACCTTTTATAAAATGTAGTTTTCATCTTAAAATTCAAATAAAAAACATGTTTAGCAGTAATGTACCTTTCCTCAACATGGTGGACTTATCTTACACTCATTCCTCTGAAAACAGGTCATAATTAACTAGAAATAGGTGTGGGAGCTCCGCAAATATATATTTACACAACTTCAGAGTCCACTATTTATGATAAAGGATATGGAAATTTAGGACTAAAATTTTCAAGTATTGTGAGGGTGGAAAGGCACCCTACAGCGATATTGACCCTGCTATGAACTGATAGGCATACCACTGCTGAAGTGGCACTGGCCAACGCTTTATTGCCAAACACTCATCTTTCAATGACATTTTTGTTTATTAAGTCCCAGTCCAGGGATCTAAATGTATTCATATATACAGTGGAGGATCTGGAAAATTGTACATGGGGTGGCGAAGGGAGGAAGAGGTCTTGGCAGGGGGGCATGGGAGGACGGTAGCGGGAATCCCCATATACAGTATATTATATTGATAATTTCTGATAAAATAAGACATTTGTAGCATATATCTTAAGCCTACATAGCTTACCCTATACAACATATTGCTACAACAGAAAACAGGAAATCATTGAAACGTGTTATTTTGAGTGACATGACATATAATTCTAGTGGAATTTATATGGAAGGAGAATAACAATAGGCTACAGTAGTTTGGTCCCTCTGTCTGAATATAAAACCTCCTCTTCATCCCTCACATTTATTTCTTCTTTTCCCTCTTTTCCTCCACTTATTTATTCATGTCTTTAACATATTATGTAACCTGGTTTAATTTGTGCAGCTTGTTTGCTGTGATATGTGAGAGTTTTTAGTAGGCTATGTTTGGCTGTTCAAACAAATGATCGATCTCCTAGCTAGCACTGTCAGTGTCACTGTAGTAACTTAATGCCTCAGAAACGGCAACTCTCTCTCTCTCTCTCTCTCTCTCTCTCTCTCTCTCTCTCTCTCTCTCTCTCTCTCTCAATTAAATTCAATTCAATGAGCTTCATTGGCATGACTATTATTGCAAACAGTATTGCCAAAGCATTACAGATAATAACAAAAGAGAACAGTCTTTCACAAATATTACAAAAAGAACATCCTGATATAACAATACATAGATATAACTATATCATATCGAGAATAACTACTTATTTACATATTAGATCTTATTGATTATCATTAATAAAAAAAATAAAAAAATAAAAAAATAATTAAACAGTGAGACCTGGTGTATTATGTCCTAATGTTGTGGCAAGCCGAAATAAACTGTCCTGCGAGGACGGAGCTCTCTTTATGCTCTCCCATTATTATTCTAAATTGCTCTTCAGGGGAGCTTCTAAAATTTGGGTGTTTTTGGCCGAATCTGTTAAAATATATTTCGCAAACATTTTTAAATTTGGGGCAGTGCAAGAGGAAGTGCTGCTCAGTCTCTATAGCAGCTTCTCCACACTGCTGGCACAGCCGCTGCTCTTTGGGCAGCCATGTTTTCCTGTATCTGCCTGTCTCGATGGCCAGGCTGTGAGTGCTCAGTCTGTACTTTGTCAACATCACTCTGTGTCTAATATCAGTCACTGTGGTCAGGTAGGGGGCCACAGTGTACCACAGTGTTTAGGGCCAGATAACACTGCATTTTGCTCTGTGTTTGTGTTTTAGTGTTCCAATGGGTGAGGTAGGTTTGTTTCTGATGTTTTATAATTTGGTTGAGTCTAATTGTTCTCAGGCTGGTCCTGAGGCAGAGCAGATGGGGAACCTGTCTGTGGACAGAGCCTCAGGACCAGCTGAGTGAGGGGACTCCTGTTCATCTCTTGGCTTTGCAGGGCTTTATGCTGGAAGGAGTGGGGTTCACTTTGTTTTAGGTGTAGCCAATATTTAATTGATCTTTTTTGGATTTTTAGTAGTAGTGGATATTGGCCTAATTCAGCTCTGCAGGCATTGTTGGTAGTTGTCCTGTGTACCTGCAGAATGCTTTTACAAAATTCGGTGTTTGCAATTTCAATTGGATGTTTTTCCCATTCTCTCTCTCTCTCTCGCTCTCGCTCTCGCTCTCGCTCTCGCTCTCGCTCTCGCTCTCGCTCTCGCTCTCGCTCTCGCTCTCTCTCTCTCAATTGTATGCATCCGAACATGCACGTTTTTTTTAAATATTTTTATCAAGCTCTTGCCTGTTCTACAATAGGCCTACACATTAATAAAAGGGCAATATGCTCCTACAAGTCACAAGCGAGTGATTTCCCTTTTGGCAAACGATTAATGGGTGTGCTCTTATTGATGAGTTAGCTACTTTTACATTGCATTACATTAATTACAAATTTAGTTAAATTGGTGTGTTTAAAATTCACGAGGGTAAACTGACTTCACCTTCAGATGCTCGGAGCAGGTCAGTTGGTCTTCGCCGGGCTGCATGGCACAGCAGCGCGCTGACTCGCTGTGTGTGACAAACTGTGTGATCGCTGATATGCGCATATGATGCAGGGCCGTGGCTAAGTATTTGAGGGGCAGGGCATAAGATTAGATTCAAAATTATTTACTTTTGTTCAATTTATTGTTTGTTTCAATTATTTGAGAGGCTTGTTGACATAGTGGCGGTTTGTTCTTACAAGTACATTTTTCAGAATGCAAAAGTTAGGGGGGCAGCTTGCCCCCCTGTAGAACCGCCCCTGCATATATAATAAGTGAATTTACCTCGTAATTAATTTAATTAGAAAATTCCTGTAGCCTACCTGAGGCAGTGGCGGACTCAATGGGGGTGGGGGGGTCAAGGGGGCCGACCGCCCCCCCTCGTGGCTCAATGGTTGAAAAAGCGCGCTAAAGTGCCCTCAAGAGGAGAAGGGTCTAGATGCAGCCGCTTCCGCCTACCAGTGCAGCTCGGCCAAACATGCCAAACACGCCCATATCTGCCAAAAACGCCCATATCGGCCAAAAACGCCTACAGCTCGTGCGCATGCGTAACGCTACAGAACTAATTCAAGCCCGCAGCTCAGTCCCATTGTTGCTTACTTAGCGATGTTGTCGCTATATTTACCGACTTTTCAGACACCTCTGGCGACGTTTTCTTCAAAAAAGCGACCAGAGACAAATCTAGCTACTTTTTCTGGTGTTATTGGTGACTTTTTCGCTCAAGTATCGCTCTTTACTCTAATCAACGATCAGCGGGTGTCTCTCCTGCCTGTCCCCCTTCGTAGAGCACTGACAGGCGGCAGAGTCCTCGCGCAGCAGTCCCTCGCAGCTGCGGACAGAGCAGGAGATATCTCTGCTCTAGTGTTCCTTTAGCATCCCTATTAGCAGTTGTAGTACCCCTCTTTTATGAGTAGTGCTTATTGAAACTGTGAGCATGTATGATTACTGCTAGACTTAACATTATCACGTCGGTTTTCTATGCAATTGTTTGATTCAATTTTATTTCAGACATATCAAAAAAAGACAAATTAAAAGCATGAAAATACAATAAAAAATATGTTCAAATGATTTCACAAATAAAAATAAACAAAAAAAACCAAAAAATAAACAAATAACATATTGAATTGATATGCCTGAAAAGGAGTAGGAAGAAGTATAAACTTATTTGATCCAACCCCTTTTCCACAGCTCAATAACTTTATAATAATTTTTTATATTATTATTATTATTTTTATATTTATACAATCCATATATCCATATATACTCGACACCATTGCAAATGAGGGCCACCCCTCAATTGGTCTCCTGAGGATAAACAAAAATCAAACGAAAAATGAAATGAAATATCCACTATACATACATACAAAAATACATCCATCCACCATATGCATCAACACAATTCATATGTCCATATCTCCATATTTGTACAACTCACATATCCATATCCACACATACATACTTTCCGTCTTAAATCTCTCCCTTATCCCTGTTAAAAATCATTGCTTTGAATTTTTTTTTGAACTGAATCATGTTTGGACATTGCTTTAGCTCCGTGCTCATACCATTCCACAGTTTCACACCACCAATTGAGATGCAATGACATTTTAAAGTCATGCGTGCAGCCAGTGTCTTAAAGTTTAACTGTTCCCTCAAATTGTAACCCCCCTCTCTGTCAAAAAAAAGTTTTTGAATGTTACCTGGTAGCAGTTTGTTTCTAGCTTTGAACATGATTTGTGTAACTTGATATTCAACCAGGTCCTTGAACTTTATGATGCGGGAAAAAAGAGGAGGTTGGTGTGATCATAATATCCAGCTTTATTGATTATTCTTATGGCTCGTTTTTGAAGTGTGACTAGTGGTTGCAGCAGTGAGCTTTTTTAAGTGGTCCCCCAGACCTCCACACAGTAATTTAAATAAGGTAAGATCATTGGGCAGTAAAGAATATGCAATGATTTGTGATCCAATATATGCTTTCCTTTACCCAGGACCGAGATGCTTCGTGAAAGTTTAGATTTAACAGTTATGTGACTGTATAAAAAGTAAATAGCCTTCAGTCGCTAATAATATTATAAGAGACTGAAGTATTATTAAATTATAATAATGTTATATATAGGCTATATATTTATATAAGTATTATTAATATTACATCTCACATGCTTTTCCATACTGATTGTATGTGCATAATGCACTTTTTTTGTAAAGTGTCTAAGTATCTTAAAAAAAATATATTATTTTGATGAACTGTTCTGCTTTTGTTGTTGTGTAGTCAGACACTTTCCCAGGTTCTTAAATGATGGACTTCAATGACAAAAATATTCAAATAGTTTATTTACAGACAAAACAATTATGAATATATTTTCTCAACAATGATATGAAAATGAGTTTTGTTTTAAAAATATGTTGAAACATTGCACTTTGTGGGAAATCATCAAATGCAAAGTGTAGCAAAAACAGACAAGAAGTTTTTGACACTGAATATGGCAGACCCATTGGTCAGTGACATCTTTGATTTGATATGAATTGCAGGCTCTCTGGGACAAAAAAAACCTTCGTTATCAGAAAATACACAATATATTAAATAAAGGCAGCCCCCAAACCTGCGGACAACCACCTTGGCAACCCAGCAAGTACTGTTTAATTGTGATTACTGCACGTATGGAAGAGCTGGAGCTTTTTGAAAAAGCCCACTAAATATGTTCAGATGTATAGCTCTGAGACTCGCTATGTGGAACAGAAGCAGAGTCTCTCATGAGGCTCATTGCAATCAAACATATATAACTGCCCTTAATCCATTTCTTCTGACTGAAAGGTATTTTTCAAGAGGGTCATGGCCGACACACAGCAGTGCAGTAAAGCATACACATTAACACAAGGTACACAGAAACATAAAACTAAAACTAAAAAGAATGATGTGCGAAAACACAGCATGTAGGCTGTGTATCAACATCAGATTTTTGTTCAGCGCTCAGACAGTACGGACAGGTAGCATATTGTGAGGAGATATTCATTGATTTTGACAAAATGTTGTACAAAGTTCATGTGCACCTAAAAATAGAGAAAAACAGTCACTTAATTACACTGATGTATTTGAGGGGACTGAGTCGCTAGTTTAGCCTTTAAGTCTACACAAATACAATGACATCTTGTTTATGTATTATAAAGTATGTAACTACCAACAAAGCACCATTGAACTTGAAGGACGTGCAGGTGTGACAACTTAATTTCTTTAGGCAGCTGATTTGGCTATGGAGACCCAGACCATTTTGTTGATGCAAAGCTCCAAAATGTCATCAGGTGTTCGTAGCTTGCAAATCTATTCACAAAAGACACATCACATAAAAATCATGTTAGTCATTAATTAACATAGTCAAATAAATTATACATTGCCACCAAAATAATGTTAACAGTAACACCTAACCTGTTACCTCATATGCTGACCAGATGCCAGTCTAATTTAATATATACAAACAAACACATGTTAATCATTTTTATCATATACTAATTATCATTCAGATAAGACTTATAAAGAAGCTATTTGGTCTGTAACGTTAAGCTATTTTCTAACCAACAAAATCCTTTGAATAACTCAAACATAACATTAGGTAACGAAGTAGGCGAATAAAACATTTGTATTGACTTACCTGATATAGAAGAGCAGGGGGGTGTCTGTTTCAGTCCCAGCTGACTGTTGTAATCCATACTCTCGCTGGAGACGTAACTCCTGTACTATGAGCACTTAGTATTCATGTTTAATGTTGCGGATGCTGATTCTCTTGTTTTTAACTGTGCTGTAATGTCCTGTTTTAAACATTTTGCTGGTGAAATGGTCTCAACATCGACGGCAGCAAGAGCAGCTAGCTGGCTAGCGCGATATTAACCAACAGAACGGAACAGGAAGAACGTCACACAGCTTAGTGCAGAGCAACCATAGCAACAAGCTGTAGGCGTTTTTGGCCGATATGGGCGTGTTTGGCAGATATGGGCGTTTTTGGCATGTTTGGCCGAGCTGCACTGGTAGGCGGCAGCGGCTGCATCTAGACCATATAGCTCAAGAGTGGTGAAAACGAGAGGAAATGCCTTATTGGCTGCCCTTTTCACGTGCAAAACATGATTGGCAGGGCTCCAGACTAACTTTTTCGTTGGGTGCACCGGTGCGCCTAACTTTTTCATCTAGGTGCACCAGCATATATTTTGGGTGCACCCAATTACTGCTGTACGTTTTTGAGAAATTGTTTGATTGCGACTATACTGGCCAATATTGCGATTTGCGATGCAATATAATAAATAAATGGTATTATGATTCTTGGTTTTCAAAGAAAATTTGAGATTATTGATATTTCTGAAACCTGATCTCAATTTAAAACAAACGCATATTAATCATTGAAAATATAAAAAAATAAAGCTTGTACTAGGCTAGCAGCCTACACTTGGTTTACAACAATGTCTAAACGATTACAGCTTGCAATTTTTTGAGTGTAGGCCTACACATTTAACCGTAATATGGGGAGGGGAGGGGGGGGGGGGTTCAACGTCACTTTTTTTGCCATGCTGTTGTGGTGACAGTGTGACAGGCGGCCCGGTGCTGTATGACAGCAGCTCGGGAATAGAAGACGTGGGGAGAATAAACCAGGAGAATGGACTTCCTGGTTAATTCAGTGAATATGTGCGGCTGTGCTTTAGCCGATAAAACAAGTTAGCGCCGTATAGCATTAGTTAACTCACCCGGTTGTGTGCGGGCGGCTAGCGCCTCATATTATGAACCCAAACATGACGGCTATGTCCGGGGGACTTTCACAACAAGTACCTATAGCAAAGCACCGGTGTTGATCTACGCCAGCCACGGTCCCCTGTCACAGCCAGGTAGGGTAATGTTGGCTTCTTGCCTTTATGTTGTGCCGCCGTGCACCGATGCTGCTGTAACTGTGTTTGTTATGTAGCTGCCGTGAATATGCAATGCTGTTTTAATGCTAGGCTATTTGTGCTGTTCAGTTTGTCTTTTGGCACAGTTGTTGGCCGTGTTGTTGTTGTTTTTGTGCGGACATGCACGCTGTTGTGTCGGGTCTGATCGCAGCCATGGTTGATTAGGGGAAATACAGTATCGGGAGGGAGACTAGGCACGTTACGCGCGTAGAACCATTTTTGACACAAAATTATCAAGCAACATTTTAGCTGCGTTACGCGGGTAACGCGTGTAGTGTGTTCGCACCTTTAGTGCGTAGTTTCCTGGATTTGCGTTACGTCACACAAAGCGGATTTTCCAAGTATGGTCATGCTACTACACGCTCAGACATGTCCTTGTCCCCCCTCCCCACCTGTTCAAATCATAGATAGTATATAAAATAGATAGCATCCGGGCTGACCTCAGTTATTCCTAATGCAACCAATTCTCCTGGTTTATGCTCATCGTCATCTTGTGAAATTTTTATTCCGCCACACTCCTCTTGCTGAAAAAGTGCATTGATGTGACGTCGGGGGGAGGGAGATATGCCCATCTAGCTGACGTATACCTCCGAGGCGAAGTGAGGGACAATGGGCGGATAGCTGTCACTCAAGAGACCGCGCCCCTAATTATTCATACATTTCAACCTCAAATAATAAAAAATAGCCTGCTAGAAAGAAATTCACCCACCTCAGTGTTGTCATGGAGATATGATCTAAACATTCAGACTAGAATGGTCCTCATGGTGATGTTGTAAGCATGTAAAAGTACATTTTCTTGCTGTCAATTTAATCGATTGTTGTGTCAAATCAAATTGATTCAGGTAGAAACTTCTATCATACATGTTGATGAACTACCAACATATGACACCATGTGATGATGATAACTGAAGATTAGCCTGATTTGCTGAGAGGTAGTTTTTTCTGAAATTGTGGCAGTGGGGTAAAGTGAGACAAATGCTGTGGGGTAAAGTGAGACAGTGTCTGTGTCCTCTTTTAATGAATCCATTATATTCAAGGTAGCAAGGAGACTAGTTTGAATAAGACAAAAGACAATGTGGGCTGGAGGTGGGGGTTGATGGTTGAAGGGGTGTCGGCAAGGGCATGGTTTGGCACGTACAGTATCTCACAAAAGTGAGTACCCCCCCCTCACATTTCTTCAAATATTTCATTATATTTTTTTCATGGGACAACACTGACGAAATGAGACTTTGATACAATGTAAAGTAGTCAGTGTCCAGCTTGTATAACAGTGTACATTTACTGTCCCCTCAAAATAACTCAACACACAGCCATTAATGTCTAAAGTGATGGCAACAAAAGTGAGTACACCCTAAGTGGAAAATGTCCAAATTGGGCCCAAAGTGTCAATATTTTGTGTGGCCACCATTATTTCCCAGCACTGCCTTAACCCTCTTGGGCATGGAGTTCATCAGAGCTTCACAGGTTGCCACTGGAATTCTCTTCCACCCATTCATGAAGACATCACGGAGCTGGTGGATATTGGAGACCTTACGCTACTCCACCTTCCGTTTGAGGATGCCCCAAAGATGCTCAATGGGGTTTAGGTCTGGAGACATGCTTGGCCAGTCCATAACCTTTACCCTCAGCTTCTTTAGCAAGGCAGTGGTCGTCCTGGAGGTTTGTTTGGGGTCATTATCATGTTGCAATACTGCCCTGTGGCCCAGTTTACGAAAGGAGGGGACCATGCTCTGCTTCAGTATGTCACAGTACCTGTTGGCATTCAATGAACTATAGCTCCCCAGTGCTGGCAGCACTCATTTAGCCCCAGACCATGACACTCCAACCACCATGCTTGACTATAGGCAAGATACACTTGTCTTTGTACTCCTCACCTGGTTGCCGCCCCACACACTTGACACCATCTGAACCAAATAAGTTTATCTTGGTCTCATCAGACCACAGAACATGGTTGCAGTAATCCATGTCCGTAGTATGCTTGTCTTCAGCAAACTGTTTGCGGGCTTTCTTGTGCATCATCTTTAGAATAGGCTTCCTTCTGGGACAACAACCATGCAGACCAATTTGATGCAGTGTGTGGCGTATGGTCTGAGCACTGACAGGCTGACCCCCCACCCCTTCAAGCCCTGCAGCAATGCTGGCAGTATTCATAGGTCTATTTTCCAAAGCCAACCTCTGGATATGAAGCTGAGCATGTGTACTCAACCTTCGTAAACTGGGCCACAGGGCAGTATTGCAACATCATAAATACCCCAAACAAACCTCCAGGACGACCACTGCCTTGCTAAAGAAGCTGAGGGTAAAGGTTATGGATTGGCCAAGCATGTCTCCAGACCTAAACCCTATTGAGCATCTTTGGGGCATCCTCAAACGGGAGGTGGAGGAGCGCAAGGTCTCGAATATCCACAAGCTCCATGATGCTGTCATGAATGGGTGTAAGAGGATTCCAGTGGCAACCTGTGAAGCTCTGGTGAACTCCATGCCCAAGACGGATAGGGCAGTGCTGGAAAATAATGGTGGCCACACAAAATATTGACACTTTGGGCCCAATTTGGACATTTTCACTTAGGGGTGTACTCACTTTTGTTGTCTGCAGTTTAGACATTAATGGCTGTGTGTCGAGTTAGTTTGAGGGTACAGTAAATTCACACTGTTATACAAGCTGTACACTGACTACTTTACATTGTATCAAAGTGCAGTGTTTCCCCCAGGAAATGTCTTAGTCAAGGTGGTCACTGTCTAGCCGTACAGGAGGCGCGGCGCAAAGCGCCGCGGCGAAAATTTTGGGGGTATTTTGCTCAAAGATGCCAATGCGCCCTAAAGAAATAGTTCTGTTTATTTGAATGACACTGACCTTACAGTTGTGCAATTTTGTTTGCTATGTGCACATTTTGTGCAAACATGCAGACGGTACAAAATACAATTAAAGAAAAGTTCTACTGTTTTGGTGCAATACCATGCAGACACACTAAATAAAAATAATGGACCATACACTTAACATGTGTATCAAAGTGCTTTTTAAAGTTCCTTTTTGGATGGGGGGCTGTTGTGAGATTATTGTGGAATAGGCATACTGTGATGCGATTAATTCATATATGGTTATTATTAGCCTACTTGCTTGATTTCTTTTTAAATACAGAGGTTATTGGTTGTTTTGGAACATGTATTTCCAAATTTAAAACATAAAAATAAAGCAGCATTTAAAATTCAGAAAAATGAATCTTGTATGGCTACACTAGCATGCTGTTTTAAAAATAATTCAATAATTGAAATAATACAATGTGTTTTCCCCTTAAAATTACTAAATGCATTTCAAAGACAGTTACAGTGTGCACTTCTGTAAACTTACTGAAAGGTGCCTGGGCCATCACTCTCATGCATGTATCAGACTTTTCTCTGCGCTGTATGAGCCGATAAGTTGTGTTGCCACGGTGATGTGGAGTGTTAAACTAGTCTAGCTTTGCAGAGCACTTCTTTCTGTTCAGCTAAATATCCCCATAGAACCGCACTGCGTTTATTATCGCCACAGGTTAAATGTCGGTTTGCTGCTGCTCGTTTCCCGCGTACATGCCGTAGTCGCGCGCAGCGCGGGACGGTCGCGCGCGCAGAGCCCCCGACACAGAGCAGCTGATAGTCTGAGCAGAGAGAAACGCTTGGAGACATATGTGCACATTTATTTACCGCAAATCACGGCCTTTCGCGCATTTCTGACCATGAAAAATCACACATCGCGCTTGCTAGTACATTAATTGTGCAGCACTAAAAATAAAAAAAATAAAGATTTAATTTTTTTTTTTTTTTTGGTCGGTCAGTAGTCAAGGCGGGGGGCTGGTTTTGCTAAGGCGGCCGCCTTAACTATAAAGCGCTGGGGGAAACACTGAAGTGTAATTTCTTCAGTGTTGTCCCTTGGAAAGATATAGTGAAATATTTGAAGTAGGGCTGGGCGATATATATTTATAAAATAAAACATAGACTACTATTATGGAGCAAAACCTGTTCTGCATTTAAAGTGTGGCTGCTATCTTCAGGGGGTTAGTGGTGATAAACAATTAGTAAGTGGTTGTAATGAGTCATAATTAGTGTTCTCAGTTTACAGATTAACAGAAGATGGAAAAAACTTTCCAAATAAAATAATGCTGGATCCATTGTATGGGAGTGGAAGGATGTGGAATAATCAATACAATGTGCAAACTCTTTGCCATGTGCAAGTTTCAAATTGTTCCAATAGAAAGCACTAAAGAATATAAACAAGATGTTGTTTCATGTAGCCTAATGCATTGTTAGTGCAGACACATTTTGCAGGGACTATTTAAATCATATTACTGGTGTGATGTTGTGCAAAAAATAAATTAAATTGAACATTTAGGATGTGCTCTAGAGGAGATTTGAAATATATCGAGATATCGTGTATCGAGATATAGTAAAACATTTTCGAGATATTGATTTTAGCCCATATTGCCCAGCCCTAATTTGAAGAAATGTGAGGGGTGTACTCACTTTTGTGAGATACTGTATGTGGTACAATGTAATACGTCTTTATTCAATGAATGATCCCAATAAAACAAATGCAGAAAAATATTAATCAAAGACTCAAAAGATGAAAAATGACAGGTGGGTCTAGTCCTGTGTTCTGAGTCCCAGGCTGTTCTAGCTGGTTCTGATTGTCCTTTGCTCTGAACCCCAGACACTAGCTGGCTCTAAGGGTCCTGTGTTCTGACCCCCAGACTGTGTTTTAATCTAACTGGTTCTATCTGTCATTTGAATGTTATATATTGAATATGAATTGTATGTTTTATTTGTTCAGAGTTACTTTCAAGTGTTTAGAAAATGTTTTGCTTAATTGACCAAACCCCATGATTCTGTTACTAGTCCGACATTAGTTTTGGAATATTTGGTTTACAAGCTAGCTGTCAGGATTCTAACTGTTACAATTTGTCTTGTTATGGTAGTTTCAGAGTGGAAAAAGTAAGTGGATCAGTTTACCTCCTTGATTTCTCTGGTGTGTCTCAGTTTACCCTAGCCTGGTCCAACCAGACCATCGAACTTCATTTCATTTGTACAGAAGGTCTGGAAGTGCTGTAATTGGCAAACGTTCACTCACTTGGAGGCGGGTGTCTGTCGAAGTTTAAAACTATTGGAGCTTCCCACTGGATTAGCCAACCAATCGCATCACGTTTGGTCGTCACGTGTGTCATGAGCCGGCTTTTGACGGTGCGTTCCAGTTGGACAGGGAACTCGGAAATTTCCGACTTCACTACATATTGTAGTCTATGAATCTACCCGTACCTGGCAACAGTAACTTGTTAGAGCCTAACATTTAGTTATTTGGACGAGAAAGGTTTTAGGCGAGTGGACAAGTGGAGCTACTTGCTGGACGCGAGCAGCTAGGCCACGCTCACGGCCCGTCATTGCCCGTGCACCATCTGTACATAGGCCAACGCATCGGTCCCAAGACAAACCATTTTCGTTGATAAAAGTATCAAGGACATTGAAGATGGCTTCTCCTGTAGTGTGCGACTGAAGAGGGCAGCAAAACAGGACATCCTCCTGCCATGTCCAGCTTTTCTTAAAAGGTCCCTTTCTCAATAAAAAAACTTCCCCAGTAAATTGGCCATTAAATCCACTCCTTCTCCTCTGTAATCCACTTTGTGTTTCGACAAAGTCTCATCTAAAAGATCTGATCAAAAATAGAAGAGATCTAACATGCTGCCTTCTATCCATGGACAGTAGGCTAATGTCGGCTAGCTAGCGGTAGTTCAAGTAGGCTACTTTCCCTCCCGATTGCGACAAGGCTAGCTAGAAGGCCTAGTCGTGTAAAAGGATACGCCCAACTCGGAAAACTAGAAATCTGATTGGTTAAAGAACATGTCAATCACAACATTGTCCCCATTAGCGTCAACCATAGAGACAGTGCATGAAGTAGGCCACGCCCATCGTGGGGGAAAACATTGAACAGCGTTCTATTCACTTTGTATTGAAGGAGACCTGTCTTCTGCAAACAAACTTAATTAAAACTTAATCAAACATCCATTTAACAAAAAAACGTTACTTTCTTGAAAGCCACGACTCTTGTCGGTCTATACGAGCTGTTTTTGTGAAAAATAATTGAGTAATTTTCAATATTGAGGTGTTTTTTCCCGTCCGACCTGGCGAGGAAGGAGTATACGTGAGGGTTGCATACAGCAGAAGGCTAACATTAGCATACATTAGTTAAGAGTTGTCTCGATATTGAAAATTACTCAATAATTTTTCAAAAAAACAGCTCGTATGGACAGACAAGAGTCGTGGCTTTAAAGAAAGTAACGTGTATTTGTGAAAGGCATGTCGTATTACATTTTTATTAAGTTTGTTTGCCGAATACGGGTGTCATTCAATATAAAGTGAATGGAGCACTGTGTATTGTTTTCCCCCACGATGGGCGTGGCCTCCGATTATGACGCGTTCCGCACTGTCTCTATAGACCCCTTATCAGTCTACGTCACACAGCATCACTCCCCGCTCTACTGCGCATGTCAGCCGCAGAAAGAGACAAGAGCCACAATCATGTCTTGTTGTGCTGTTGGATGCACAAACCGTTTATTTTTTGTTTGAATGGTGATAAAGCTAGAAATGCCCAAATGCACCGCTGTATAATTAAATAAATGAGTTGTGAAATGTTTACAATAAGGACAGTGACCGGAGACAAGGCTACAGCAATGGAAAGCAATGGAGGCTTATTTACAATGACCCAGACGTTATACATCTCCGTCCTCTTCCCTTGTGTTTGACTAGGCAGTAGGGTTTGCACGTGTACACGTGTAGCCGGTAAGTAGGCTAAATCATACCATTTAGGAAAAATCAATAGGCTAAACGAAAACCGAGTGTGGTCGACATGTGTTAGCCTACTGTAGATAACACATTGGTTACAATATTTATTCATTTAACTATTTAACTGCTCCACCATAAGTTTCCCTTTCCTTTTCATCTCTGTCTCAAACAGCTGGTCGGCTCGTGAGCCCAACGGCCCAGACAGCAAGAGTCAGTCTAATGACAGATGATCACTAGGCTAGTTATGATCACTTTTAAAGCTCCCATATTGTGCAAATGCACTTTTCCGATGTTTTTGAACATAATTATGGGTCTACGGTGTGCCTACAGACTGCCAAAGTATCAAAAAAAAAGAAAGCTCTCTCCTTTTCTCACTCTCCCCTTTTCTGAAACCCTCCACCTCTCCACCCAATATGCTCCAGTCAGAATTCGCCCCGTTTCTGACGTCAAAAACTGGAAAGCCAGAAGCTTCCACTGTGCAGTCCACCCCCTATTTCTTATTGGTCCACGGCCCCGAGATCCTCTCGAAAAATATTCCTTCACCCCCATGTTGTTTGCTTGTTGCTAAGCGACAAGATGCCTGTAGTACGGCAAAACATGATGAATGTTGCATAATCCACAAATTTATCTTAACCACAGCAGCCTCATTTTTAATAACACAACGGATAGGAAGCTACTTGTGCTTTTTTTCAAACAGTGAAACTGAAATAAATGTTTTTATTGGTATTTTTGCCTGACTGGTGTATAGCTATTAGCTTTGGGACAAGCATTCAGCTTTTGCTCATAAAAACATATTTCTATTCCCCACACCAGTCTGGAAATGCCTCGTTTTTAACAGGACAAAGGATTGGAAGGTATACTGAAGAAGTCTGACTTTGAAGATAATTTTTTCACTGATTTTAGTGGTATTGTTAGTAGCTAGCTCCCGAGCTAGCTTCGCAGTAGCCACCATCTTTTGCAGCATTTTTATTGTGAACATGCCGTTTCCATTAGCGTGTGGCTGTCAGTGCATCTGTATGAACATAGTCTTTCATGTAGACAAGGATAGGTCATGTCAAACTGTTCAAAGTGCGTTACTAGCACTAGACTTGGTTCTTCTCATGGGTAGGCTAAACCTAACTGTGCTAACAGGCTATACGTCATCATCGTTTACAAACAGACAGAGGGCGAGGCGTATCTGGCTTCGCTTCCGGACAGGGGGCGGGGGGAGCTCAAAGATTGTATATTTACGAGGGGAGCTGCAGCTCTTTTAAAAAAAATAGGCCATTGTGAGATTAGCTGAACATCAGCATAGTACAATAAATTATCTGAAAGTTTTTTTGAAGAAAAAATTGAAGAAAAACGTATTAGGGACCACTAAGACCATATAATATGGTGTATAATAGAACCGAAAAGTGTATAATATGGGAGCTTTAAATCAAAAAGCAAAATTATGAAATAAAGGTCTCTCTTCCCCTCTCTCTGTCTATCTGTCTGCCGGTCTTTCTCACTGCACACTGTCACTCTCCAACAGCATCTGCAAAAAAAAGTCTGGCCACTGAAGTCGTCGGGGCCATTTCTTCTCATCATTTATCCACTCAACTGCCCGCAACGCGTATGGGTCATTAAGACGTATCCCATTCAGTAGTGTTAATGTTTACGCATAACCAATGTTATCACTCACTGATAAACTGTTGTAGTAAGCTGACAACATTGCTTGTTAAACCTGCAGTGTGTAGAATTTTGGGTTTTATTTCCTAGCAGATTTTGTAGAAAGTAATTATAATATCCATAATTATATTTAATTTAGTGCATAATGGCTGAAAAATATTTTTTGAATATTTTTTTTCTCCCTTAGAAAGGGTCTCATATATGTCCATATTTCTGCATATCTTGGACCAAGGCCTAGTGCCGCCATCTTGAAAGTGTCATAGTTTGAATGTCATCAGGTGCATTGTTTAAAATTTAGAATTGTTCTTGTCCTTGAAGGCCACTGTAGCTTCTGTTATTATTCTAAAGGGTTGGGGTTACCCAGGGAGCGTTGCATTCTAGAACTTTCTAGAACTTTCTTGATGATGTCATATTACACACTGCACCTTAACACCATGGACCTATAAAGAAACACCGCAACTGCAATATAACCAAACGGGTAACCACGGCAACCAGTCAAACAACTGTTCTTTCTGCATGTATGCTGCGCGCGCATCCGCCGTGTTGGTAAACAAATAAGCCCCCAATAGCGTCAACAGAGGGGATTCTCTCGGAATTCTGAAGGCCTTGGCCAGATACTTTTTATAGACATATCAATAAAAACAGACATAAGTCTGAATAAAGTGCTGAATGAATGTTCTGGAGTGTCCGTGACAGTTTCCTGGCTGTCAGTCTGTAGTACCCAAGTTAATGGTGGTGGGGGGGGGGGGGGGGGTGTATGTGTGTGTGTGAGGGGGAGGGGGAGGGGGCACAGTCCATTCAGGAGCCGTACAGCCTGTGGAAAAAAGCTGCTCAGCATCCTGCTGGATCTGCAGGGAATGCTCCTGTATCTCCTCCCTGATGGCAGGAGGGAGAACAGGCTGTGTGAGGGGTGGTGAATGTCCTTTATGATGGCGGTGGCTCTGCGAGTGCAGCGTTGCTGGTAGGCCACCATCAGCAGAGGGAGAGGGAGACCAATGATCCTGCTGGCCGTCTTCACTATCCTGTTGAGCTGTAGCTGTTCATAGGCCTTGCTGCTCCCGAACCAGGAAGTGAAGCTGTATGTGCCCCTGTAGAAGGTGGTGAGATGAGGAGGGGGGAGACCAGCTTTCCTGAGTCTCCGGAGAGAGTGGAGCCGCTGCTGGGCTTTTTTGATGACTGCTGTGGTGTTGGTGTTGGAAGTCAGGTCGTCGGCCAGGTGGACTCCAAGAAACTTGACGCTGCTGACCCTCTCCACAGCTGCCCCAGCCACGCTCAGCGGTGTGTGGTGTTGTTTGCCAATTGTACAAAATACAATTATATGCAGACACACTAAATATAAATAATGGACCACACACTTAACATGTATGAACATCAAAGCGCAAATTCAACTTTTAAACATTTTCTTTTTGGATGGGGGGCTGTTGTGCGATTATTGTGGACAATAGGCCTACTGTGATGCGATAGCCTATAATTCATTAATGGTTATTATTAGCCTACTTGCTTGATTTCTTTTTAAATACAGAGGTTATTGGTTGTTTAGGAACATGTATTTCCCAATTTAAAACATACAAATAAAGCATTATTGAAAATTCAGAAAATAAATATTGTAGGCCTACACTAGCATGCTGTTTTACAAATAACTCAATAGTTGAAATAATACAATGTGTTTTCCCCTTAAAATAACAATGCATTTCACAGTGTGGCACTTCTGTAAACTTACTGAAACTTGTCTGGGCCATCACTCTCATTCATTCTTCAGACTTTTCTCTGTGCTGTCGGAGCTGATAGATAACTTGTGTTGCCACAGTGATGTGGAGTCTTAAGCTAGCTTTGCAGAGCACTTCTTTCTGTTCAGCTAAATATCCCCATAGAACAGCGCTGCGTTTATTTTCGCCAATATCGGCTTGCTTCTGCTCGTTTATCCTCCCACAGTCACGCACGGTCGCGTGCGCAGAGCCGCCGACACATAGCAGCTGATAGTCGGAGCAGAGAGAAACGCTTGGAGACACTCTCAAATCGCGGCCTTTTGCGCAGTTATGACCATACACAAGCACACATCGCGCTTGCTAGTACATTAATCGTACAGCACAAAAAAATAATGACACTTGTTATCTTCTCACGGCGTCCAAAACAGTGTATCCACAGAGAGGGTTTCTATCGTTCATATGCAATAAAACCTATTAAAAATAATGTACTTTAATTATTAAAAAGTGCTTTTTTCCATCATAAGCAACACTAAATAATCTCTCATATCAATGAAAACTTTTTCTTCAACACACTCATGTTTTTATATGGTTTCAAAGTGGTGGGTCAAACGATTAACATTTTTAATCAGATTAATCACAGAATTCTGTGGATTAATCACGATTCATTTTACCATTCGAAATATGCCCGAAAATTTCGAATTGTCTCTGTATATTGTTGTATGAACGGAAAGATAAAGGACTGAAGGTGGATATGTACACTTAAAATTTGTATTTTTATTAATTGAAAATCCAAATGATGGTTTTAATACTGAAAATAGGCTACATTTATCAAACTAAAATATATACCTACCACACCATAATTCAATTGGTCTGTCTCTTTACTATGTCTTTGGGCAAACATTGGCTATAAAATGATATTTATTTTGTGAATCTATAGGTTGTGCATTCTTGAATACAACTTGATTACAGTCCGCGGTGTGTGTGTGTGTGTGTGTGTGTGTGTGTGTGTGTGTGTGTACGCGCGAACACGTCCTAGGGGACTGACCAGGAAGCCGACGTTGGGTGAATCTCAATACAGGGGTTGCGGTCTACAAAGGCTGCATTTGAAGACCGATTGCGTCATAGCGGCGCACAAAGGTTGTTCCATTTGCAAGACTCCTTGCAAGGCTCCTCATATGCGGCCGAGAAATGCAGCCTTCGTTTCAGGGTTTTGAAGGCTTCATCAGATGTATCCTTCGCGGCCCAACATATCCCAAGATTCATTGCGTTTTTTCAGAGATGGCATAAAATAAAATAAAAAATAACAAAACAGCAAAGTTTTGCTCCATCTTCTTAACTTTTATCTTCCTTTCTTTCTTGTACTTTTTTTTCTTTTCGTCTGGTAGGCAACTTCTTTTTCTTTTTTCCTCCGTTGACAAGGCTGTTTCCGTTGGCAGCAATCAGGGTTGCTAGGCAGCACAGGAGCGGGGAGTCGTCACGCAAGGTAACGGCTTGTTACGCAAACCGGAAATGCTCGTAAACAGAGCGAAACGGAGACCTGCGGAGACAGTCTCGTTTAACAACGCTCGTTGGCCTTGGAATCGGCCTTCACAGGCTATGGCCTTCATAGACCGCGAGACCGCGTCCTTCCAAGGATGTTTGGCTGCGCGCAGCTACTGATCCTGGGTCAGCCACAACGTTAGAGTGGCTGAAGTACAGAGCCGGTGGGATGCACGGGGCGGATCATTCTGCACATGCGTTAATCGCGATAAAAAAATTAACGCGTTAATTCCAGAAATTAATCACCTTGCGTTAACGCGATAATTTTGACAGCCCTTATTAAAATGTAAAAAATCAGCCAAGATAAGGGGCAGCTGTCACTATTAAGGACCTCTTGTCACATTCTACCTCTGCAGAGTACATTATAGTCAGACAGGCTCTGATAAGTGTTGTAGTTTTAGAATATTTTACATTCCAAATCTTGAAAGTCATGCGTCACAACAGATTTATAATTTCTGAAGAAGTTATTTGAAATGTTTCGATAATCTTATATTCCTGAAGTAGTTCATACTAGCACCAATCAACAGAAAAAACAAATGGCTAACTAGATTAATTCCATTTGTTTTGTTTAAGAAACGTTAAATATGTCAACACCGTCAGTGTCAGGTTTCCGGAAAAGACAGACAAGAACCCAATTGCAAGACACAGGAGACGGTTCAGATTCAAAAACAGATTTAATGAAGTGGATGTCGAACCAGGTAGCCAAATGGCATAGCAAACAATACCAGTGGGAGCAGGCAAAAGGGAAAGTCCAAAATCGAAAAGGTGCGTCAACTAGTGATGTTAGGTCCGACACGAAAGCCCCGAAGCCTGTGTCGCGCAAAGGGGGCGTGTCCAGATGAAGCCTGTCTCGAGGCCTGTATCGTTTGTCACAGTACCACGTGACTAAAGACAAACGAAGCCCCGTTTTCTGAAATCATGCGACTGCCTCACTTTATATACTATTTATGCTCGCTACGTGAAATAAGAGAGCCACTACCGTAACATACCAGCAGATGTCAGTATTCCTAAATGAGCTGTTAAATGGGGCTTTGTTGATCAGGCTTTTTGGTGAAGCATTTGGCCAGAAAGATTCGACACATTCACGGGGCTTCATCTCACCATCACTAGCGTCAACACACGAACAGGCAGGCTTGATCAGGATGCAGGAATAAATACAGAAAGCTGAGTGGAGACACAAAGAGAATCTGGCAACTGACTGAGGGAATATGTAGGGAGATATATACTGGGGCCAGTGTCACCAAGTCTCACGCTTTGGCCGTGAGACACACGCATATCAACCAGTTCACACGCTCACACGCCACACCTCCAATTTCTCACGCAGAGAAATGAATCCCCGTAATATATATATTTTTTTTTGGTACTTTTACTTTGAAAGTCTTATTTTGAAAAGCTAAACGGACTGAGTTCCGTGACATCCTCTTTCTGCCATGCTTTCTGCATGCGCGGTGTCTTTATAGGTCCATGGCCGTGTGCAGCCATGGACCTATAAAGAAAGTGTGCAGCCCGTAGCCGCAGCAGCCACTTGGCAAACCAGCATGGCCACGCCCCCCTGCGTTACACTACAAAACTAATAAAAACCCTCCGCCACATTTTATTTATATAGCGCTCTTCTCTCACTCAGAGCGCTTTACAAAAACAAAACAATAAACAAACAAAAATAACATGTTGGGTTGGTGGGTGAACTAGGGGTAGGCAGAGGAGAAGAGATGGGTCTTGAGTTTGGACTGGAAGATGGTGAGGGACTCCGAGTCACGGATATGTTGGGGGAGGCTGTTCCAGAGCCTGGGAGCTGCCCTGGAGAAAGCTCTGTCACCAAAGCTGCAGAGTTTAGATGTGTGGGTGGAGAGGAGACTGGCTGAGGAGGATCTGAGGGCCCGAGGGGGTTGATAGGGGGAGAGAAGGTCAGTGAGATATGGGGGGGCCAGATGGTGGAGGGCTTTGTAGGTGAGGACCAGGAGTTTGTAATTGATCCGGAATGAAATGGGGAGCCAGTGGAGCTTTTTGAGGACTGGGGTGATGTGGTTCCACGAGTTGGTGTGAGTGAGGAGACGGGCAGCTGCATTCTGGACACGTTGGAGTTTGTTGATGGAGGTGGTGCTGATGCCGGCGAGGAGTGAATTACAATAGTCAAGGCGGGAGGAGATGAAGGCATGGATGAGTCTTTCAGCAGCATGGGGTGTGAGGGAGGATCTAATCTTTGCAATATTACGGAGGTGATAGAAGGAGGTTTTGACAGTGTGACAGATGTGGGGTTCAAGGGAGAGGGTGGGATCAAAAATAACCCATACAATGTTGAATAGGCCTACATATAGAATAATTACCTTTATTACAGTTTAACCAAATGTTTTAACAATAGGCTACAGGAGATATTTGAAAGCACTACACATGCATTGTAGGCTATTCAATTAAATTTGTGTCAGCGAAACCGTGAATGTTCTCTTTTACTTTACATAAAAATGAATGCAGAAAAGGCACACATTGCTTCATAAAAATTCACCAGAATGCAGGAAATTAAGTGTTTAATGCTAAAAAAATTCTGGGGGGGACCCCCAGACCCCCACTTACAATATGTCCACACCCAATGTTTAATTAAAACCTGTCCTACGACTTTGCAATTCATGAATTCGTTTATTTTAATAAGATTTTTGATGTTTTATCACATTTTCCAATTGTCTTTTATTTCTGATTGATTATGAACAATATGTAAACTTGCAGGACACTAGCAAAAATTATTGGGTGGGAAAGAGGACACGGTTTTGGGTCCCTCGGCCAAAAAATCTCACTCCAAACTTTTGGTGAAACTTGGCAGCCCTGACTTGGGCTGATTAACTGATGAGGAGCAGGTGAGTGTGGGGCAGGCCAGGTGAATGTAATTAACGGCTATTGCAGAGCAGGAGGGAGTGGCAGGGTCTGAAATGACATGAGAGTTAGTG
The DNA here is from genome assembly GCF_949987685.1 of Ammodytes marinus. Lineage (NCBI taxonomy): Eukaryota > Metazoa > Chordata > Actinopteri > Uranoscopiformes > Ammodytidae > Ammodytes > Ammodytes marinus. The sequence continues at coordinate 878,329 of NC_137232.1, forward strand.
GAAAACCAGGAAACAGACATATGAAAAAAACTAAGGTTGCGTTCCGAATCGCATACTCTTTCTTTTTTCTATTCTACATACTACCGACGATAAAAAGAATCTAGTTAGGATGCAGTAGGCATACTATTGGGACATACTTTACTCTCTTATTTCATCAACATTGCGCCTTGATCTTGCCTTTTGCTTTTATATCCGTCGCATCCCCGTTTGTTTTCATATGGAGGCTTCGTCGATGTGACGTCACTTCACGTGCGCACTGGATTGTGGGTCAGAATCGCCCAAATAGGATGCACTTTTCAACACTAACAATCTTGGCCGCATGAAGTAGGACATCCGGGTACTTCTAACCATCCTAAATCTGGCCACAAGAATCGGGACATCCTAAATCTTTTTTCTACATACTATATAGTAGAAAGTATGCGATTCGGAACGCAACCTAAATACTGGCTGAAGTTGTGACAGTCAGATGTCAACTCAGATTTCCTGTCTGACGGTGGTGACAGGCCAATGACGGAGTTGACATTCAATGTGAAGGCATCATATTTGGGTGGTTTTCAAGTTATTATAATTATATTAAATACAGAAATAGGGTTTAATTTTTCTAATACTGTATTTATGGAAACTCACAATCTTCTTTTGTCATGGATGATTCTTAAAAAAGTACAGGATGATATACAAAATGAGGCGATTTGGTCTGAGTCCTTTAGAGCAAGTCTAATTGAAAGACTGTAATGTGAATCTTGAATTAACGCTCAACCAATAATATGCTGTTATAAAATCACTGTTATTGATTATCCTACGTATTTGATGGTTATCTGGGTTTTTGTCACTACCGTCCGATATGTCAAATTCATATCAAGATATACTTGTCAACTCCGTCAGATATGCTTGTCAACTCCGTCAGATATGTGTCAACTCCGTCAGATTTATATTATTATGATAACAATACATAATGATATTTCATAGTGGTTGAGGAATGGTTGGTCATATGTGAAAATCTAACCTGTCACTTAACATGAGAATGTGTTTTGAAATTTGAAACACATCTTGATTGCTGTTAATTTTAAAGTAAACATTCTATTACACAGTTCAACTGAAGAACATAGAGGAAAATCGATATAAAATATCTATAGTCATATACATTTTGAAAATATTTGTTGTGGCCTCTGTCAGTCTTGGTGAATACTTGTGATCACAATTCTTCTCATGGGTCTAGCATAAATTTAGGGAAAATTAATTTGTGTTTTCGGTGTCTGACGGTGTTGACACAAAATAAGGAATGGCAAGGTAAAAAGCCCATTTTGATAAAAAGGATAAAAGCTGGGAGGTTGTATCGGTAGCTTAGTATATGTTGGAAACATACATGTAATTTAATTTGCCTAAACATAGGGTTTGTATTTTTTCAACATTGCACCCTGTTTAGTCCCACTTCTCAAGAATCACTGAGCTATGTCACTATTCACTTTCCACTGACTAGAGGTTGAGCCTCTAGTATACAGTCATATGAAAAAGTTTGGGAACCCCTCTCAGCCGGCATTATAATTGACTCTGCTTTCACAAAAAAAATATAAAAGTGGTATATCTTTAATTTACCAGGAACAGCTAAGTACTGGGATGTTTTCCAAACAAAGATTTTTTGAAAAGCAGTATTTGGTTGTATGAAATAAAATAAAATGTGAAAAACTGGCTGTGCAAAAATATGGGTACCCTTGTGGTTTTGTTGATTTTAATGCCTGTAACAGCATGTAAAACTGATGACTTTAAACACAAAGTTGGTTGGATTATGTTGTTAAGCCTTGAACCTCATAGAAATGTCTGTTTAATCATGAGAAAATGTATTTTAGGTGCCTAAATGCAAGTTGCACTTCTCTTTGATTCTCTGCTGAAGTGAGACAGAATGGGATCATCAAAACAGCTCCCAAAAGATCTGAAAAACAAAGATTGTTCATTGTCATGGTTTAGGGGAAGGCTACAAGAAGCTTTCCCAAAGGTTTCAATTGTCAATTTCGACTGTAGGGAACGTTGTCAGGAAATGAAAGGACACAGGCACAGTGGCAGTTAAACCCAGGCATGGCAGACCAAGAAAAAAACAGGAGCGGCATAGGTGGAGGATTGTGAGAATGGTTGCACACAACCCACAGATCACCTCCAAAGACCTGCAAGAACATCTGGCTGCAGATTGTGTATCTGTACATCGTTCAACAATTCAGCGCAATTTGCACCAAAACATCTGCTTTTTATAAAGACCAAATAACTTAATTTTTGTCTCATCAGTCCAAAGCGTTTTCTTCCAATATGAATCTGGCTTGTCTAAATGAGCTTTTGCATACTCCATGCAACTGTATCTGTGGCGTGGGCGCAGAAAGGGCTTCCTTCCCATCACCTGGCCATACAGATGTTTTGGTGCAAATTGCACTGATTTGTTGAACCATGTACAGATACACAATCTGCAGCCAGATGTTCTTGCAGGTCTTTGGAGGTGATCTTTGGGTTGTGTGCAACCATTCTCACAATCCGCCGCATATGCCGCTCTTGTACTTTTCTTGGTCTGGTAGACCTGGGTTTAACTGCAACTGTGCCTGTGTCATTCCATTCCCTGACAACGTTCCTTACAGTAGAAATTGACAATTGAAACCTTTGGGAAAGCTTCTTGTAGCCTTTAATGCCTGTAACAGCTTACATGCTGTTACAGGCATTACAATCAACAAAACCACAAGGGTACCCATATTTTTGCCAGTTTTTCACATTTTATTTTATTTCATACAACCAAATACTGCTTTTCAAAAAATCTTTGTTTGGAAAACATCCCAGTACTTAGCTGTTCCTGGTAAATTAAAGACATACCACTTTTATTTTTTTTTTGTGAAAGCAGAGTCAATTATAATGCCGGCTGAGAGGGGTTCCCAAACTTTTTCATATGATTGTATATAATGCTGCGTCGCATGGCTGCACCACTTCCACACATGGATGCATCGTGACCGTAGAAAGAGTGAACCAGCGCCGTCGTATAGGGGGTAAAGGTTATGACGATTTTAAGGGCCCACAGCCCGCTAGGGCCCACACAGCCCCTATTAGAATCTATGACAAAATGATTATGCATACAGTGAACTAATATATAATCATACGAATGAGTCCGAATTAAAACAAAGCCACAATCATACAATATAAAAACATATTTTTTACTTTTATTTATACAGGTAAATCCCATTGAGACCGGAGACTCTTTTTCAAGGGTGACCTGTTCCCATTCCCACACACATTCATACACCGATAGCAGGCTTACTATCGACATTCACACGAGGCAAGGTGGGTGAAGTGTCTTGCCCAAGGACACAACAACCATGACACAAGTGGCAGGGCGGGAATCGAGCCTCCAACCCTTTGATCATCAGCCGACTTGCTCTACCACCTGAGCCACAGTCGCCCCACAATTGTTAATAATTTCAATAACCCCCTTGGCCCCTTCTTAAAAAACTGGTTTGGTCCACCCCGCGGTTCGTTCTTCCTCATTGGAATTAAGCGAGCGCGAGCGAACTCCAGAGGGCGAGGATTCCCCCCAAAAAGCACAAGTTCGCACACCAGAAAAGAGTTGAGAAGGAGGCCAGGAGTATGAGCAGCAGAGCAGGGGCCATCAACAACTTTTTCTGAGAGTGGTGAGAGTAAAACTACAGAGGGAGGCTGAAACAATTAGCCTAGTACTTGATCATTCATAACATTACCTTTGACGGGGCGCAGGGTGGAGCCTACTTTAGCTGTCATCTGGCCGAGCTGACTCTGATCAAGTCGCCAGTTCATATAAAAAAAAAAACTAACAAAAGTTGCCAGTTCATTGTAGAGCAACGGTTCCTACTGTAGCTATAACTGAACGTTACTACTACAGTGACTATGTGTTTCACACATATTACTGTCTGACAGTGCTCCATTAGCCTATGCAACCATTCAGAGGCTGCATTGAATTGTATTATGACTAGGGCTGTCAAGCGATTAAAAAAATTAATCTAATTAATTACAGGCTCTGTGATTAATTAATCTAAATTAATTGCACACTTATATGTAGGGCTGCAACTAACGATTATTTTGATAATCGATTAATCTGTCGATTATTTTCTCGATTAATCGATTAGTGTTTTGGTCTGTAAAGTGTCAGAAAATGGTGAAAAATGTTGATAAGTTTTCTTAAGCCCATGTTGATGTCCTCAAATGTATTGTTATGTCCAAAACACACAGATATTTCAGTTTACTGTCATAAAAGGATTAAAGAAACCAGAAAATATTCACATTTGAGAAGCTGAAATCAGAGAATTTGGAAATTGTTTATTAAAAAATTACTCAAAACGATTAATCGATTATCAAAATAGTTGGCGATTATTTTAGTAATCGATTAATAATCGATTCTTCGATTAATCGTTGCAGCTCTACTTATATGACACTTTTATGCCTGTTTATAAAGAACTGTAGGCCTATAGGCTACCGTACGTCTCTCTCTCTCTCCGTCTCTCGTAACTTCTGTCTCCTCCCCTCAGCCAAGCTTCTACATTAAATATATTTATGAACTACTAGCGCCGAAAGAAAAAAAACACAAAAAAACAAGCAGGCTAAATGACGCACACACACACAAAGGAGGAAAAAAGACAGGCATATGCTAGGAAGAGTGAGAGGGGGCTGGTGTCCGTTGAGACGATCGCAACTAGCAAACAAAAGTGAGACACGAGGAAGATTGAGAGATAGGCCTACTGTTTTGAACCTACATTGTTAATTAGGCACCCACTAAATCAATAATGCACAGACACTGCGAGAATAACATAAGACTTATTCCTACCTTCATGTTTATTTGCCCGGAGCAGCCCATAACATAGAGCCCTCGGCCCCTTTCCCCTGCTTCTTTCTTTACTCTTTAATCCCGTGCGGGCCGTGTCCGCTAGATATAGGTGCAGCTCCGCTATCATCTCACCTCTTTTGCACCGGGTCAAAGGGCATTATAGAAGTGCGATTAATCTGCGTTAATTTTTTTAATCGCGTTAATTTTTCTGTGATTAATTAATCGAAATTAACGCGTTAATTTGACAGCCCTAATTGTGACGCATTCAACTTCTACTCGGTAATTATGAGCATCTGACGATGGTCAGTTACGTTCAGGGCCGTCGGACTGTGGACAGGCTTGGGGGGCCCAAGGCAGAGGGGGGCTGCACCCAAAAAAAAATAATAACGTATTTTCTTTTATATCTTTTTTATTTTTCTTACTGGCTCAATATAGGCCTCTGATCTTTGAAGGCCCGAAAAAAATTATTTCGGAAAAAAAACAGATATCAGAGGCCTTTCATTTGTCAGTACATTTTTATTTTATTTTTTTATACTTTATTTTTTATTTTTTTTATTTTAGGGAAAAACACATACATTTGAAAAAAAAACAGAATTAAACAGTTAGGTCACCGAAGGAAGGGCATAATAAAGCTTAACATCTACAATCAAGACACGTTACGGGTTACATTCCTAGTATTCTTAAGAGGGGATGGACACAAAATCAGAGTATCACCAGTGAACACAAACTCCCTAATCGTCAACTTTTTGCTTGCCATATTCTCTCATTAACTCCTAAATCCAGCAATACCGCTTCAGCATAAATAGCTTCGTGGCACACTATCTCCGATTTCTCAGCCAACAATTCAGTAAAAAAAGCAGCTATTGTCACTCCTAAAGGCGCTAAATGACCTTATTGCATTTGCATACTTATCAGTGTTTCCCCCAGAAAATGGCTTAGTCAAGGTGGTCACTGCCCTGGGTCATCGGAGGTGCGGCGAACATTTGGGGGGTATTTTGCTCAAAGATGCCAATGCGCAGTACAGAAATAAACTGTTTATTTGAATACAACAGACACTGACCTTACAGTTGTGCAATTTTGTTTGCTATGTGCAGGTACAAATGATGTGCAAGCATGCAGTACAAAGCACAATTAAAGAAAACTTCTACTGTTTTGGTGCAATACTATACAGACACACTAAATACAAATAATGGACCATACACTCAACATGTGTATGCACATAAAAGTGAAAATTCAACTTTAAAATTCCTTTTTGGATGGGGGGCTGTTGTGCGATTATTGTGGACAATAGGCCTATTGTGATGCGATAGCCTATAATTCATTAATGGTTGTTTTTAGCCTACTTGCTTGATTTCTTTTTAAATACAGAGTTTATTGGTCGTTTTCTAACATGTATTTCCAAATTTAAAACATAAAAATAAAGCAGCATTGAAAATTCAGAAAATAAATCTTCTTGGCCTACACTAGCATGCTGTTTGAAAAATAACTCAATAGTTGAAATAATAAATACAATGTGTTTTCCCCTTAAAATTACTAAATACATTTCTCCAAAGGTCAAAGACAGTAACAGTGTGGCACTTCTGTAAACACTTACTGAAACTTGGCTGGGCCATCACTCTCATGCATTCATCAAACTTTTCTCTGCGCTGTCTGAGCTGATAGATAGGTTGTGTTGCCACGGTGATGTGGAGTCTTAAACTGTTCTAGCTTTGCAGAGCACTTCTTTCTGTTCAGCTAAATATCCCCATAGAACTGCACCGCGTTTATTATCGCCACCAGTTAAATGTCGGTTTGCTTCTGCTCGTTTAACTCTCCCGCGTGCATGCCGTAGTCGCGCGGTGCAGTACGGTCGC